>NW_009599615.1:31650-45302 GCF_000690535.1 Cariama cristata | reverse complement strand
TCCTGTAGGTTTGTGTACTGCCTCTGGCTGGGATGAAGTTAATTTTCTTCATGGCAGCCCATATGGTGCTGTGTTTTACGTCTGTGACCAAAGCAGTGCTGATAACACACCAATGTTTTAGGTATTGCTGAGTGGTGCTGACACAGTGCCAGGGCTGCCTGGTTCTCATCCTGCCCTCCCAGCTAGTGGGCTTGGCAGGGGACACAGCCAGGAGAGCTCACCCCAGCTGACCAAAAGGATGTTCCACACCATCATCCTCAGCAAGAACACCCTGGGGTAGTCTCCGAACTAGGGGTTGTATAAAGACCCGCCGGACATCAGTCTGCCTGTGGGAGGTGGCGAGTGATTGCCTTTGCATCACGTGTTTCCCATACACACACTTATCAAACTGCCTTTAACTCAATCCACGAGGTTTTTCTTGCTTTTGCTCTTCTGATTCTCTCCCCCATTGCACTGGAGGGGATGTGTGTGGGAGCAGGTAAGGTAGCAGGTGCTTATTTGCTGGTTGGGATCAAACCACCATGGTTTAAAATTTCTGGTTTCTATCCTCAAATTTACTTCACACAGTTTTGTGCACTGAGCATCAGTGCTCAATTCAGTAAACTCTAATGAATCTTTTATAAGTGGTCTTAACAAAGTGCTGAAGGGAAAAATTGTAAATTACACAGTGTCAAACCATAATCCAACACAACAAACTTTACTTAAGAGTGTGAGCGCAACTAACCTTGAGCATGGCCTGCTGAGCTCTTCCAAAAACATCACACTTCAATGTCTGTCTCAGAACATCAAAACCCCAAATTTTCTGAATACACTATAAAGCATGTTTATTTCCCCATTTCAAACAAGCCTGCATGTTACACCACTATTATAGGGAAAGCATTTTATCTTGCCCTTCCCCATCCTACAGTCATTTTCTATAAGTCAATAGTTTTGATAATACCTACAGTTTTTCCTCCTTTTTTAGATTTCAGATCTCTTTTTTCATGCGTGAAGAGAAACAATAAAAATTTATTTGAAAGGCCTGGAAGATAACGTACGTTGGGAAAGAATAAAGGTTTTATAATCAATGAAGATTAACTTTGTACTTACCGTTGTCCTCCTGTTGTCATTGTTACCTGCCTCAGGACATTAGCTTCCTTGGGACATAAACCAGGAAGAGACAGTAAAAATTATTACAAGAACTGTCTACTTCCCTTTAATTTCTAAATAGCATCACTGACACCAGCAGTAAGATTTTCTACAATGAAAGGACAAACCTAGTAATTGTCAGATTGAAACTGTCTTTGCTGTAAAAAATTACACACAGGTTTATTAGGCACTATTGATGATTTAAAAAAATGCTATAGTTATCCAAACAATCATCCTGCAGTTTCACATGGCAAAGCTGGCACAATGCAGCTCTAATACATTTCTTAAAGAGGGTGTGAACTTTCATCTTTGGACGGTTTTCCAAAGAAAACATGCATATTTTAGAATGCATAATTATAGATAGTAACAGACACAAGGTATATGTCTGTAAAGACCTATTCAGTCCAGCCCTATGATTCCAGTACTCCCCAAGTCCCAGAAGAAATGTTTGGTCATTTGATAAGCCCTGCAAAATCGCAGTTGCCAATACTTATCTAATGATAACGGTAATGCGTAAGTAATGGTAATGGTAACATTAAGTCACTTCAGCAAGCTGTCCCAAAGAAACTCCCTTAAAGGGACTGTACCTAAGAAACAAAGGTTTCTGTGTATTTAAACTGAGTTACACGTGTTTTGAGATATTGTTCCAGACCCTCTTCATTGATTCTTGGTATCAAAATTATAAGCTGCTTTGAAGGCAAAAAGAGGAAAAAAAAATAAATATCTTTTTCTTGTGCTGCTCAAAAAACCTGTCCCCTGTACTAAGTCCTGATTAGTGTCTGCTTTTTTTATCATGATAAGGTGTTGAAATTCTTCGGCTGAAACTTCATGGCAAAAAAAAACCCAAACCCTGATAGATGGAAATGACAGTCTATTATCTAGTTTAAAAAGAGCACAACATCAAGGCATGGTTTGAGTAGTAGGAATGTTGTAGTACTGCAGTACATTAGAATTGTGGTAACATATATAAGACGTAATTATCCAGGTCAGATTAGCTGAGTTTTATTAACTTGATCCTCTGATAATATAAATATCAAATAGAAATTCAATAAATAAAATACCAAAGGTGTTTCAATGGAAAAAAAGTCACAGGACTGTTCTTCTGAATGGGGCACAGATCTAAAAGTCAAATCAAAGAGAAAAATATTGTAGAGGTATGTTGAGAGCACCTTAAAATCAGCATTACAGGTACACTGCTATACCATATGCTGCATATCAATATTAATGCAAGTGTGCATTAAACCCAAGCATTGAAAACAGTGGTAGATCAACCGCAGTCAAGTATACATATGATTTACTCAGACAAGTATCAATTACACTCAGATACACCGCAAGGCTGCGTAACTTTCAGAGTTAACAGTTTGACTTAAGAGCTTGCCAAGAGAAAATTTCAACTCCTTCTCTCCCCTGCTTTTTTAAACACATACTTGACAAAGTCAGACCTTTTCTAAGCAGCACTGAGGCTTAGAGAGAAAAAAAGCCCACAAAAGAGACAAAGCAGGCTATTTGGCACAAAGTTCTATAGCTGTTCTTCACCAAACTGTAAAGAACGCTTGATTTCGGGCTAGGACAGAAATTAGTCTGATGAAGTTCAAATGTTTGCCCTCAAAACAGCTTCAGTAGCACAAGATTGTAACTCCTTTAAAGAAAAAGAAAGAAAGAAACCTTAGAAGGAATGCAAGAGGAGAGTTTTAAAGTGCAACACAGGACAAATTTTACCTGCTTAAGAGAGCTGGAAGAGCAATCCAGTCACTTCTGACAGAAATGAAGACTGATAAAGGCATTTTACGTACAAGTATCTAACCCAAAACACAAAACCAGAAGTCATCGTTCCGGTTTAGTGTTTCTGTGTCACCAGAAGGAGATCCTCTTCCCATTTATTATCCCAATCTCCAACAGACCTTTTTGGGCCACAGCAGAATATGAGCTTCTAGTTCAAGATGCTGAACCTGCATACTGAAAGACTAACAGAACTTGAAGGTTTATTTTCAGAAAAAACTACTCTGAAACTTGGAACTAACTTGTTTTCACTTCATCTGGTTTAGCTCCTCTTACATATTCTTTCTGAGATAGACTTAATCAAACAGAGACCAGCCTGTTAGGTAAGGGGACCTCCTTACCTCAATAAAGGGAACAGCTAACGGCCATTTAATTTGCAAAACCAAGTAGCTTAGATTTGCCACATCTGTGAAAGCAAAAATTCAAAATTGATTTTTACGGACTATAAACACGTTGATAAACTAGCACAGCTTAAGGAGCATGAAACATGGTATTACTAAACAGATAATCCTAGTTCATTTTGCTTATAGTACTTCATAGACCACTCTTGACTCTCTTCTCTCACTTTCACAAACTTCACTGTAAGCTCAAGATACAGATGCAAGTACAGTATAAGCTCATGATGGGTATAGTAAGCTTCTAATTTCCAGGTTTCAATAACCAGCTATATTTGAAAACAAGTTATTTGATGGCACTTCAGGGTTGTGCTTTTGTTTGGTTTTGCTTTAATCTATCTTCTTTTTTTTTTCCAAGCCAAAAGGGAAGCAACAGTAATTGAAATAACTGAGAGTTACCAAAGTCACAAACCAAATGTACCCCGAGAAAATAAATGGCTTTGGTAAGTACTTTTGTAGCCTCTTCTGCTAATAAGACTGCACTCGCACCACTGTAGCTTTCACAGGCAGATCTAATAGGTCACCAGTATCTGTTACTTATTTTTCAGCCATTTACCAATTTCTTTATAGTGCCTTAAAAAACGCAAACATTTTAAAGAGTCACAAGGTATACATACTTCTTTTTCTAAAGTAGTTTGAATAACGTATTATCTCTGTAAAGCAAACCTTGCAGAGGTTTATCATAGTTATCAGAGAACACTACCAAATAAGTTGAAACACTAAGAAACATTAAACTTTCAATAATTACACGTTGTTCTTAATTAATAATTACGCTAATTTGCATTGCACAACTAACAGTACCACAAAAAATGTTTGTGCAGATAGCAGTGTCTGTTTTTAAAACAAGTGAAAAAATCCTACAACGCACACACTCCTGCTTCCCCAACTTCACGTACAGAAGTGAACAGAATGTATTTCCCATAAATACTAATAGACGACTTTAGTCAACAGAAGTCTCCGGTAAATCAAAACATTTGGTTTTTATTTTCACAGACAACATTTGTTATTATTCAAATGTACTTGTCAAAGCAAATTCTTTTTTGTTTGTTTGTTAACTCACAGATGCACCCTGTGACTAGAATAAATTGCAACAATACAGTTAATGGAATTTGTCTTGGAAAATGATGATTTTATCTCAGAAAAGTCTGTGGGATGGCTCCCAGGCACATCAAGGACAACAACTTAAAGATTATAGAAGAAAAACATAATAAAGGATGTTAACCATGAGGATGGTGGCGTATGTTTTACCCACACACTTTGGCCAAGATCACAAAAACAGCCACACACCATCAGGACAAAGATCTACCCAGCCTACTATCTTTTTCACTCTAATGGGACTGAGACAGTATTATGTCCTGTGTCCCTCCTGAGAATCTATGGAGAAAAATATTTCCCTAATTACCTGTTCCATCATATTAAATGAAATTTGGTTACCTGAGATACTCAGCAGCTATTCAAGAAACAATCTACTTTTTATTCTAAAGGATATGACTATTTGAACATAAAGAAAAAGAAGTTTAACTTAAGTAGCTTTCATATTGCAATCGGGTTTCTACAAAAAAAAAAAAAATAATTTCAACATATGCAATTCACTTACCTTGCTAAATATCACTTGTCATTAAACTAGCTTGCTTTTTTATACCACTGCACTGGTGTTTGGTAAGAAAAGGAATTACTTACATTCCTCTCATTAAGATTCAGCTACTTATTACCTATTTTAAAATTAAATAATCCATTTTTAACGTGTCCCATTCTCATGTCTACCTTTCTCTTAAATTTTGACTTTCTTTAGAGTCTTTAACCAGTTTTATTTTGAAATGAAACACGTCCTTCTTGTCACAAAACACTCTAAGACTCGGAAAAGCCTGGAAGCTATAAATCATGGCTATGCAATATTTAAAAGCAGAACAATTCCAACGAACTTAGTTATGACAGTGTCATTTTCCAACTGATACATATAGGTGTCAAAAGTATCCTGTTCACATTAATGATTAATAATAGAGTGATAGCCCAGGGGAATCACAATGCCGGGGATACATGATCTCAAACAATCCTGAAGTGAGAGGTGCACAACAGTGGTCTTACCCTCCACTTCGTGTCGCTGAAAACCAGGAAAACAAAGGAGTGTCCTTAATTCTCAGCATCCTGCTGCTTGCTTACATCAGTAATTTTGAGATACCTAGGAACATTTTTGGTATGAATATTTTGAAACTTTCCAATGGCAACGCTCATCACCAGTTTCTGAAGCTTCACATTTAATTTCAACACGCTCATTTTCAACAATCTTCCATTTTTAATTAGATGCCAAAAGCATTACTACTTACCATACAGCCTTTTCCCCCCAGAAGTTAACATGGGAGAAAACAACCCAGTGTTTAGGCAGGGTGAAAAGCCCTAGCTCATTTCTGTACAATGACTCTTTATTGATTATAAAACAAATGTTGGACATGTGATATAGCTCCATTTAATTCTCTACATGTGACACAACTAGGTAAAAAAGAGCCGACAGTAAATGAGGAAGTCCCAGTCCACATTCCTTCTATTAAAAAGATATGTAGACTGCAGCAAACGGTAGGAAAAAAAAATAAATCTATAATTGAGTTAAACTTATTAATGGAGCTTAAACAAAGGCTTCCTGTAGAACCTACCTAATTCTTGTTAATGACTGAAATGCCTGTTGATTATATTTTATAAATAAGCACAATCAAACATATAAACAAGCATGGTTTTACCCCAAAGCTTACTTTGTTCCCTCGATAAGTGCATTTTGTCATATAAATTTTAATTTATGGCTAACAATACATTTCCAAATCTGAGTAGTTAGTACAAAAAGCATTAATAATTTCTCAGTAAATACAATAATTTGCAACAGCATAATGTTGTTTAGTATGTGATAAAATGCAGAAGAATATGCTCACATTACACATAGACATGAATTATAAGGTGTCAGGGTTGGGAAAATTAACAGCAAGATTCCCTATCAATGGCCATAAAACTCCTGTGGCTTCTCAGTTTGGTAGCCTGAAGTTTGTTAAATAATCATCATCATCATCTGAATTTTCAAGTAAAGCCAGTCCACATTTTATTTTTTTAAAGAAAATCAAGAGAAGTTATACTATTTGTTACATTTTTCTTGATCTCACAAGTGAGCAAAGTAGTGAAAAAGGACAGGGATTGTGCTTTAAAAACTTCTTAAAAAAATTGTCTTAGAGAAGTTTTAGAAGTCCTTACCAGAAGCTCCCCTTGGTTATAAAAACAATTGCTGATACTTAGATTTGCAAGACTAAGATTTTTTTAAACCAAATTTGTCAATATTTGTTCCCTTTCCTTCTCTAAATAACTCTCAGGATAGCGTAAGATAATTGTTCTAGTTTACGACTGGTCTCCCATAGGGTTTTAGCCATCATTAATGATTTAAGACTTTTTTTGTGCTAGGATAAAACCTAAAACCTCAACTGCTAAAGGAGGCACCACGGAGACTGCCATGACAGCTGTTTTACAAAGCCAGAGGTGCATCCTAGTCGCCTTTTTTTATCCCTTTTTAATTTATTATGCAGTTCTTCATCCAATGAATTCTTTTCTTTAACCTGCAGGAGATAACACGGTCAAGAAAAAAGGCCAGAATTATACAGCAAAATAGAAGAGGTCAATAAGGCAACTCTAACCACAAAAGATAATGTTAAAAGATAACTGAAAGGCACATAAAGAAGCATAAGAAACAATTTATCAGTGGTTAGAGAGTTTCCCTTATGTAAGAAGCTTGTTGGTTCTCTTAATTGTTCAGCTTTCCCAAACTGACCACCACTTTATGCACAATTGCTTGCATTTTTCACCCTTTTATATGATCCAGAGGCAAGAGCAACATTATTAGGGTTAGGTGCACTTACGCACCTACAGGCAAGATGAGAGTGAAAATTGTCATTTATTCCAATACTGTACATGCATTTCTTCCCGATTACTGTTACTTAATATTATGACCTTACTTTGTTACACAAACTCAGCGCTTGAAAAATATACACTCACCTTTCTAAAGATGAAACGCATAAGGAAATGAATCCAAATTATTGCAGTACGAAATCCTGGTACAAAGAACAAGGTTATCTCAATATTGTAGTAGTTCTCCCACTGCGTTTGCCTGGTGTTACTGTTTGAACTACTGTTCAAGAATATAAAACCAGCAAAAAGGACTATCTAACCTATCCCAGTGGCAAAATGCCAAATATCTACAAAAAGCATAAGAATAGGATAAGCATATATTGAATTTCCTCCATTACAGAGTCCCAGCCTCCCACTACTTGCGACACAGGAATTTCTTCATCCAGAAATGTCTTTATTTCAACAACCTGATGGATTTGCTTCCATTAATTTCTCTGATTAGTTTCTGAACTCTCATCTTTTTGGATCTTTAACATCCTATAGTAATGAGTCCCGCAGTTTCCTCACGATTTGAGTAAAAGTATCTTGTTATACATCTGCTATAGGATTATTTCACTTCAGCTGTCTAGTTCTTTCATTTTGAAAAGCAAAGAACAAGCGTTTTCTATCACATTCTCTTCTTTATTCACCTCTATCTCAAATATACCTGGTCATCTCTTTTCCAAGCTGAATGATCCTACTTTGTTAAGTCACTCCTCATCTGAAATCCGTATTTAAACACTTTTCTTATCCTTCATACTTTTTCCTAGTTCTAATATACTCTTTTGAGACTGGGAATCACCAGAACTTCATACGGCATTCAAAATAAGAACTTATTAATCTATACAGTTGCATAAAAATGCTTTGTTTTGCTCATCTTGTTCTTATTAATGATTCCTAATATTTAATTTGCTTTCATGATTGCTACTAAGAACCAAAATGGTTTTCCACAGAACTGCTATAACCATAAGGCCATTAATAAGAGCATTTGTGAGATAGCATAGCTAATATAGGGTAGCAGATATGAAATGAAGTTAGACCTTCTATTATTACTCTTCATGAGATAAGGAAGAAATAGACTTCTGAAAAACCTTCCAAAAAAGTTAATTGCACCACATACTCATTCTTGTAAATATGTACACAACATAAATGCACTATGTAATATGAGTACCATACTTCTCTGTAAACACCACCAAAAGTCTACTTTCGCCATTACGATTCCCATCGTAAACTATATTTATACATAATTGCTAAATACAGCTTTAAATTAAAGGGTAATTCCACTAATAAAGAATTAGGATACTAAACTCTCCCCTCCCTCAAATAACAGTGAAAAAAAAAAAAAAAAAGTACCACACTCTCACTCTCAGCAACACACCATCCCTTAGTTGTTTTACTTAAAAACACAAGAGAAGCGCTTACAAAAAATGTGGTTAACGGGCAACATATCTTTTCAGCAAAATATTCCATCACATCTTGACATTTCTTCCATATTTTGATACTATACTTATTCATCATTTACTCAACTAATGCAGGCTGAAGCTTGGAGGAAACACTTAGGGTTGCACTCGTATGGTCTCTCCAAGACTCAGACCCAGATTTTGAAAACAATATACCTGTAGTCTGATTTTCAAATATTCCATCTGCAAAACTAATACACAGCTCCACTTGTACTAAGCATTCTTTTTGCAGCATCATGTAACTGGGTAAAACTGAGATAACACATAATTTGATTTGATTACAAGACAACTACAATTCAACATCGATAATTACAAGGGTAGATGTTACACTATGGTGAAAAATTAAGCGTTCTTCATTGCATTAAAAAAGAAATTTCTTAGAGATATGTATGATTATTCTTTTAACATTATGTTTAGTTGATATTTATATGATTTTAATATAATTTCAAATCACATAATATACCACTCACGATGCTGCTCTTGGCTAAAAACATTTGCCAAAGTATAAAAATTTTTATGACAATTTTTTCCTCAATACTTAAATAAGATTTACTATTACGCAGCTGAAGTAAATTCTTAACTTATTACTAAAAAGAAAAGTGCCTCTGATTCAAAGGAAAAAAAAAGGCAGGGGGAGGAGGGGGCTGTAAGAAAAGAGGGGTTTAACAGAATTAGAACCCCTTTTTATTTACACTCCTCCTATGTAACCATGTCTTATTAATGAAGACTTTGGTTTTAAAATAATCACAGTTTTCACTTAAAGTAATTATGTTCGGAGATGCCTAACATATTCCTCAATCAAATTTAAGAAAAGAAATTAGAATACAAAGGAGTTTAATACATCTTCTTATTAAAAAGACAACCACCCCACCCCACACCACATTTAATAAAAAAACCACCCCCCCCCCCCCATTCTATTCACCAAATTGAAATAAGAAAGTAAAAAAATGAAATTAGAAGTAACTCACACAAGGCACTAGTCAAACTTGGTATTTGACTGGTTTTGAATCATCTTAAAAGCACTTAGACATCTTTTGTTTTGGAAGGAAAATATAAAATACTAAGTAGTAATGAAAGCAAAGGAAAGGACTTCTAAACAAGGTCTCCTCAAATGGCTGGATTCAGTTACTTTCCCTCCCCTTTCAAATTCTTAGACAATTAAAAAAGGGGAATAAAGTATTAAAAGGAACTGTAGCTACCCTTCACTCGCTAAAAATATTTATTTAATACCATAAACCCAGCAGAATCTATCAAAAGGGCTTTTCAGATCTCATTTTTAACTTCCCAAAGTGAATCTTGAATATGTGAAATGTAAAAACTAGGGAAGCTGTGGCCTCTTCACTTTTCCCTTCTACTAGGTGAGCAAGATGGGATCTAACAGTGTTCAATCTATGATGCTCCAATCTCAGATCTTTAAACCTCTCCCCCAAAAAAACAAATAAAAAAAACTCCACCCGAGGCAATATAATCTTAAATCATCCTTTGAAATAATTACAATCTTTAGTGATTTTAAATTAATTAAACTTCCTCTTGTAGCGCCAGTATAAAGTGGTTGACACAGCCCTTAAATCATAGTGAAACAAGACCAGGGAGTGCTCATCTGTCTCTCCCACCTCCTGACTTCTCCCCGTGTCGGCACATGGGCCTTTCTGCAGCAACAAAGACACTTTGAGAAAAGTAATCTGAAAGTATTATTTTTGCCATTCAGTATTTTTACCTTATGAAGTGCATTGTTTTATATTAATGCATGTTTAATATTAATTTATATTATTGATAATCACTTCATAAAATATAGTAAATTTAATTTGTATTAAAATGTTCACAAACATTTTCAGAGACTTATGTCTTAGTTCATCATGATTAACACTGAAAGTATGTTCTTCCTCTTTTGGCTGATGTAAAACAGAATCAGTACTTGATTTAGGTAAAAATGTTACTCCAGCGGAAATGGAAGAGTTATATAAATTGAAAAAGCATAGCTATATACATAATCATAATCCATAAAAGCTCTTTCAGAAGTGAGGGCTTCAGACAAGATTATCAACTAGCAAAACGGAAAATTTATTCAGTTGCTCTTTAATCAAATGGATATTAATCAGAAGTGAGTATGCCAACTTAAATAATAATTCACCCCATGTGTAAACAGATGAGAACAACTTAACAAGAACATAGTCATTAAAATGATTGTACAATCTTGATCAAAAGTTCAAGCATTTCCCTCTCCAGTACTCATCCCAACATGGCAAATCTTATTATGTTCTTAAGTTACTGAATTCATGCAATAATCATGATTACATGCTGCAAATAAACTATTTCACTTTCAGTTGGTTCAGTTAATGAAACAACTAATTGTTCCATCGGTTGTTCTTGGGGTATTTCAGTTTAATACATAGTCATGGGCTTATCTCCTCAAAAATTTCACATACAAATTTTCTCTATAACAGAAGTTACAGAAGTACACGGACAAGGAAAACCAACTTTTTCCAACAATGTTAATAGCAGTACCAGAACTTTGAACTCCAGGAGCCAGATTAAGTTGTTCTATTTTTTATAATTTATAAAGAATGGATTGCTTTGTTCTGTTTCTGACCATCTCAGCAACTAACCAATTATTCTATGCTTCTCTATTTTCTGTACATTTCTCATCTGTCTAGGCAGCAGGAAAATGCACAACAGAAAATGTACTTACTCATAACTAGCTAAACAGAATTAAAGCGGAAGAAAAGGTGCAAAACCAAATTGTGACTGCTCTTAATAACCAGAAGAAAATTAATAGCTCAATCATAAAGTGGATCTCACTCCCAAAGAAAAAGAGGGCATGCTCTGGAAAATGACTACTTTTTTTTAACAGGGCTATTACACCTACTCAGAACCATAATGTTTGCAAATGAAGTATGGCAGCGTCAAAAATGTTTATTATTTGAAAGGACCTGAATCTGTATCAATTTGGCCTCCAAGAAGTGCCAGTCAAACTTCTGGTGTCAAACTTAACCTTAACTTAACTTCAAGCAGCATACATCACTCCTCCTTCAGTCTCACATGAGACTTGAGGGTTTATTTCTGAATGCTTCTCCTATGGAGTTCTGTGCGGAAACAAACATCCATTGAGATGTTGTCACACAACTTCCAAATGTCTCCTCTGTGTTGAAAAGTAATCTCTAGTACTGCAAATAATACTACTTCCAATACCAGTGACAAAACTGATGCAAATTTTATCTAGCTTAGACACTTCCCCCTCGGTCTGTTAATGACTCAGATCAGCATTTTACTAACACACTCCAAGTTTGATTGACATGGGGAACTTTAAATTTTATTTTTCCCTCATTAATAAAGATGCTTCTTTTTACCAGCCTCCCTCCTAACTTGAAGTCAACCCAAGCTAAGTTGTTACTGCAACACAAGGGCAGCTTAACACATGCAAAATTCCCTCCAGTGAAGTTCTGGCAGCGGTGGGCATGCTGAAGGAGCCTGCACAAGCCGGGCATCCAACTGCAAAAACGCCCATGTGCCGACACGGGGAGAAGTCAGGAGGTGGGAGAGAGGGATGAGCACTCCCTGGTCGTGCTCCGCTCTGGTTTAAGGGCCGTGTCAACCACTCTATACCGGCACCACAAGAGGAGGTTTAATTAATTTAAAATCATTAAAGATTGTAATTATTTCAAAGGTTGATTTAAGATTATATTGCCTTGGGTGGAGTTTTTTTGGGGGATGAGGTTATTTTGTTCTGTTTGCAGAGGGGTTTAAAGATCTGAGATAGGAACATCATAGATTGAACACTGTTAGAGCTCATCTTGCTCACCTGGTAGAAGAGAGAAGTGGGGAGGGCCATGACTTCCCTAGTCTTTACAGACTGGTACCCGAACAAATGGGCCCACAGTGTGCACAGAATACACTTTATCAAAATTATCCACTTAGGGCATGAGCATATTTAAAGAAGACTCCATACTGACAAACACTCAAGATCCTTTATTACGTGAAATGTTTTTATTAATTACATTTGCTCTGATTTTAGTTATAATTTTAGCAAACTTCCTATGTTGTCAGGTGACAAAAATCACACTAATTGCATTTTTAAAAAGTGATTTCAGAGTTACTCCAATTAAAATAAAAAAAAGCAGCTTTAGTATAGCTGTAATAGTCTAAGTATATAAAAAAGGCTAAGTTTACATACAAAAATGCCTCACAGTTTGAGGCACATAATGAAAGCAAGACAGTATGCCCTTTCATTACTACTAACAGGTAAAGAAAAAAAAAAGCAGCTATACAAACCACCTTCAATAATATAGGACAACATAGCAAGTATGCAAAAGCAAACAAAGTTGGTGGAAAGTACCCTATTATGAAAATTTGCATAACCCCTGCTCTCCTAGCTCAAGACATTCTAAATATCTTAGATGACTGAATAGTAATTTCCACATAGTTCTCTCATTTGATTAATTTCTTAATATTCCAAACCAAATAATATTTACAATATAATTTTCAAAAGACATTATATAGGTCCTTTTAGATATTATTTCACTGTTAATTATTTTCAAATTACATCAATTTCATTAAAAAACTGAACTTACAGGATTCTTAAACATGCATCAAAACTTATTCAATATAAGGGATTCAGCATGCTCAGTCTTAATAGCAGTATAAAAACACTATAATCTTTTGTCTAAATACATACATTTGTTAACCACATGCATTTCATGTATAATTAGATATCCCAAGTAGTACTTAAAGCTTACTTCAGACCACTGGTAGAATGGAATTTAAAAAAAATTTGCTACAAAAACTTTAATTTTTTCCACTTTTTATTATTTTTTGGTTGCTCACCTTTTTAATACAACTTTCTTAATATCGATGAGACACTACAGTTGCATATAAACAGAATCACAGAATGGTTTGGTTGGAAGGGACCTTAAAGACCATCTGGTTCCAACCCTCCTGCCATGGGCAGGGACACCTTCCACCAGACCAGGTTGCTCAA
>NW_009599615.1:25995-31316 GCF_000690535.1 Cariama cristata | reverse complement strand
GGTCCACGTCCTTCTTGTGCTGAGGACCCCAGAGCTGAAGGCAGTACTGCAGGGGGGGGTCTCACCAGAGCGGAGCAGAGGGGCAGAATCCCCTCCCTCAACTTGCTTTAATAATCTATATTTGAAAATTAATCATTAATAATTATTTATTAAAACCACTAGTCAAGTTATTTAACCATTAACAAAATCTGTTCTTCCTCAGATCATTAATCTGAATTTTATCTGAAATCATAAAAGCTAGGAATATAAACTCATGAAGATTGACTGTTAACACTGAATTAGCTGAATAACTATTTCCTATTTCAAAAGGTATGCCATCAGCTGAAATACACTTATTGCATGCTTGGTATCTTTGCTAATACTTCATTACATGGCAGCTCTTTCTGTACAACCTCTCTATAACTATCTGTTAACTAATTCTATTTCCTTTTACGACAAGGTCATCCATCTAGTTGACCAAAGGAAGCCTGTAGACATAGTTTTTTTTTTTTTTTAGCAAAGTTTCTGATACTGTCTCTCATGGTATTCTTCTGGACTAAAAGTCCAGCATACAGCCCGACAAGTTCGTAATACAATCGGTGAGCAATTGGTTGATGGGTCCGGCTCAAAGGGTTATAGTAAATGGGGTCACATCGGGCTGGCAGTCAGTCAACAGTGGGGTTCCCCAGGGCTCAATTTTAGGGCCAGCGCTCTTTAATGTTTTTAAAAATTATCTGGACACAGAAATCGAATGAACATTAAGTTTGCCAATGATATTAAATTAGGAGGAGCTGTGGACTCCCTCGAGGGTAGAGAGGCCTTACAACAAAGTGATCTGGATAGAGAGCTGGGCAATCACCAATCGTGTGAAATTTAAGAGCAAGGGCCAGATTCTCCACTTAGGATGGGTGTAATCCTGGTTATAGGTACAAATTAGGAGATGAGAGGCTGGAGAGCAGCCCTGCAGAAAGATATCTGGGGCTCTGGCTTGATGGCAAGTTGAATATGAGTCACCAGTGTGCCCTGGCAGCCAAAAGGGCCAACCGAGTCCTGGGGTGCAGCTGAGTATGGCTGGCCGGTGGAGGGAGGTGACTGTCCCACCGCACTGCACTGGTCCGGCCCCACCTCCAACGCTGTGTGCAGTTTGGACACCTCAATAGAAGAAGGACATCAAACCCTTGGAGTGCGTCCAGAGGAAGGCAACCAAGATGGTGAAAGGTCACGAGGACAAGACTTACGAGGAGCAGCTGAGGTCACTTGGTTTGTTCAGCTTGGAGAAGAGAAGGCTGAGGGGTGACCTCATGGCAGTCTATGACTTCCTCATGGGGGGCAGTGGAGGGCGAGGTGCTGATCTCCTCTCTCTGGTGACCAGTGATAGGACACGAGGAGATGGAACAAAGTTGCATCAGGGTAAGTTCAGGTTGGACATTCAGAAAAGGTTCTTCAATGGGAAGGTGATTGGTCACTGGAACAGGCTCCCCAGGGCAGCGGTCATGGCACCAACCTGTGTTCAGGAGCGTCTGGACTACCCTCTCAGTCATATGGTTTAGTTTTAGTCATATTCTATGATTATATGATAATTTGCATCAAAGAAATTACCAAGGAATAACATGGGCTGAAGTCTAAATGAAGCTTACATTTTTGTGCATAAGAAAAGGCGTAAGTATTCATTATACATCTTTCTGCTTCATTGACTCTCAACATCATAAGGCATAGCCAAATTTCACCAGAAACACACCACAGAATGTTTTTGCGTCACTCACTTCTTACAAGACACGGACTCCCACAGTATGCTCATACATGGCAAAGCAGTATGTTACTACCTCTATCAAAACGCACCAGCTACACTCTCTTTCTCTCTAGACCACATACCTTCCACTACTTCTCTAGACAGATCTCTATGCATTTTTTTCTTTTTAAAATTTAAAATGGGATTTTCCATATCAAGTGCTTTATTGAACTTCTGGAGACTTCATATTACTACAGATTTGCTGGAAGCTTCTCTCTCTCTCACACATACAGTTTAGACACTTATGTGTAAGTACCTTAACAGAGCTATTTAAGTCTTTTCACAGACTGAGCACTTCAACGTACTTCTTATGTCACAGTAACTTTAAGGAGATGTTAAATTACCACAAGGAGACATTTCTGTAACATACATATTTTAAATGCTATTTATTCTTTCATTCAACACAGAAGTATTTACCTTTACAACAACAACCAGAACCACAAGCCCAGAACCATCAACTCAGAATCACATTTAATAAAAAAGATTAAAATGTCCAAAGTTAAAAGTTGCATGCTGTGAAAATAATGAAAATATGATAGTCTTTAGAAAAGGCATTTTAAGATGTATATGGTCATAGCCAAACTAGACTTAACACTCAGAAGATGTGAAAACAAGGAAACATATGACAGAAGACATGGATGACCAAATGCTTTATCTATCACAAATGCCGATCTATAACAAAGGCCACTATGATCAGATGCTTATTGTTTCATACAAAAGCTATATAACACTGAAGTGTCACAGATTATTTTTCCTTCTGTTTTAATTTGAAATCCTCAAATCTGGAAAAAACTAAAAAGGCAAGTAATTTTCATCTTTTCAAAGAGTAAAAATCAGTAACAACAATAAAGGCAGCTCCAAATTACAGAAAACAGAATATTCCACATAGCTACTAAATAAAGCTATTAAGATTTCCTTACAAAAGTACTGTCCAAATATTAGCAGTCTTGCAACTGCTTGTGAAAGACAGAATCCAATCTGAGAAAATTCTGAAAGTACATGTTCAAAATCGAAAATACTGGTAAATCTTTGTACTGTTCTGTTAGAAGTAAAAACTATGTGAACTTCTCAGCTCTTTAATAAACAGTGATTTACAACATGCAGAAATGAGCTTAACTACAGACAGTAACTATTATTCTCACATTCTTTCTTCAAATAGTTATTTTCAGAAGATGATCAGAATTCATCACATTGAAAATGGGAATACAGTCAACACTGGGTAACTGAAGATGACGTACAAAAGGGACACATACTATCAAGCTCAGGCACACGAAAGATGCTACAAAAGCCCCTGATAATGTTCCTCAGATGCTATCTCCTAGAAGACAGCTGTCTATGAAGTGACTACACTCTGGTGCTTCCTCAGTTGCAGTATGCAAGTTCTTTCAGTTCTGCACAGGGGTTTATAACTATTTTTCCTGCACAAAATGCATGCATTTAGATGTAAGTAAACTAGAAGTAAAAATAAAATTTATATCAAAAATTCAATACAGTGCAGTGTTTTCAGAGAGAACAAAAAGCTATGATTCATACTGCAGTTAAGTGAACCTTCAACTAGAAAATAGGTAATTCTGGTTGGAGACCACAAGAACAGATTGCAAGCAAATCAGCAAAGGACTGCCAAAGAGTAAACTTCAACCTAGCTGATTACAAAAAAATGTTACCACACAATCTGGAGTATCAGTAAATGTTAGGAAGTCAGTTTATGCATGCCCTTACTCAACAACTCTTAGTTCTTCATGTAACGTTGTATAATCAAAATACTAGTTTCACAATTTTATTAAAAACACTCTACCCAAAATTCTTTGCAATAAGCAAGAGAGGCAAATTTCTGCTTAGTGAACTTGAGAACATCTGTTTAACCAAATTTTATAAACCTGTCTGCAACAAAAGACTAATCCTTCCTTGCAGAAACCTTTTGTAAAGCATAACAGATAGACTAGACAGACATTCCAAAGCGAGTTTTAGTTAATTAACAAACCAAAAAAAAGCCCAGTAACAATGAGAAAAAAAAATTATGTTAGTATTGCTCTAATTCAAACCAACTAACACAGGAGATGACACCAAGATGAAGGACAAGTAACTACAAAAGTACCTACAGCCTCCTCGAAATGTTTCATGGGCAGATAAAACTGTTTGACTCATACAGGCTTATTCATCTGATTATTAAGGATTTTGACTATTGTTACAAATAAATATTTGATAAACATATGACGGCTGTAACAATCCTCTTCTCATTATTTGCTAAAGAACAACAAGGTTCCTTCATCTACAGGACTTTAATGTAACACAGCCCAAATGAACAGTTAAAGTCAAGCTGGACTAACTCAATTCAAACAGCTAGGCAGGAGCACCGCCAGGGTTTGAGCTTAACCTCAGGTAGTGAGAAAAGTCAAGGGTTGGACCAAATAGAAGTGCAAAGAAAAAAGATGGCTGGATGAAGGTCAGATAACCAGGTACTTTACTTACTATTCAGGGCACAGAAGTCCTGCCTTACTCAGCAACAGAACAGGACTCTCAAAAAGGCTTTTCAAGTGCCACAGCTGCTGAAACACCAGGTATCTCCCAAATCCGTACGTACCAGCCTGGCTGGAAACACACGAACACCAGATTGGCCACATTAAATATTTTACAGTGACCCAGCTGGAAAAAAAAATCAACCACTACCTAGTGGTCAGGATACATACTCTGAAAAATTTTTGAAGTCCTTTGAAATAATTGGTTAAACACCTGACATTAAACGTGTATTGCTTTTATTCTGCAAGCTATAAAGGATATGTCTGGGAAAGAAGTAATGAATAATTATATTAATCCATCTGTTATTTTCTCAGATTTCCTGAAGTTTCCTTTTTTTTTTTTTTTGAGTGCTACTGTGTTTAATAATCTGATTACATATTCTAACATGGTGTGTTAAGGCTACCGGTCTAAGATCAAAATGGAAGAGGGGAAAAAAAGCTCAAATTCCTTTTTGTTTTCTTCTGATACCCACTGCTGTGATGCAAACTACCCACGTTCCTAAACACAGATCAGAAACCGGTAATAAGGTGTAATGCCTGTGTTAAGGTCTTTCTTTTCATTACACAAGACATACAGCAATCCTTGGGTTTTTTTAGTTTTAGAGGGGTGGAGACAGCGGAGGGCAAGAAACTTACTCCCTAGGAAACAACAGGTCCCATAAGAGAAGTACATACCTTCCCGGTCATTAATCACCACAAAACAACTGATGATATTCCAAATCTTTGAACTGACTCCCACAGCTGAAAAACATATTACGCTTTCAGTATCAGCTAGCCATCTTCAACTAAACTCCTACTTATGCTGAAAAACAATAACTAAAAATCTATCCTAAAATCCTCACCAGGTTCAGGATTTCAGTTTCAGGTTCTACCATCCTGAAAGTTCAAAGACTAGGAGATTTGAAGTGCTAAACTCTCTAACTATTTTTAGGGGGGACTACTTTTTTTTTTTTTCTATTTTTTTTTTTCCCTTTTTTAACATCAGTGTGGGATATAAGTAAGCTTTTTTGGGGAAGAGTGGCCAGAAAGCTGCCCAG
>NW_009599615.1:0-25691 GCF_000690535.1 Cariama cristata | reverse complement strand
TGAGAAAAGGAGGCTCAGGGGAGACGTTGTTGCTCTCTACAACTACCTGAAAGGAGGTCGTAGTGAGGAGGGGGGTCGCTCTCTTCCACCAAGTAACCAGCGATAGGACAAGACAAAACGGCCTCAAGTTGAACCAGGGGAGGTTTAGATTGGATATTAGGAAGAATTGCTTCACTGAGAGAGTTGTCAGGCACTGGAATAGGCTGCCCAGGGAAGTGGTGGAGTCCCCATCCCTGGAGGTATTTAAAAGATGTGTAGATGGGGTGCTTGTGGACATGGTTTAGTGTTGGATTTGGCCGTGTTAGGTTAATGGTTGGATTCGATGATCTTAAAGGTCTTTTCCAAAGTGAATGATTCTATACTTTGAGACATCCTAAACAGCCACGTAGAAAGCTACAAAACAAACAGCGTAATCACCTCAAACTTTAAATAAATAAATAAACCTGCTCCCCCCCCATACATACACCCAATTCCACAACTAGATGAAATCAAAACTTTTCAAAGAATCCAAGTATGCTTCTTAATGAACAGAGAAATGTACTGCCCCAAACTCAAGCATCCTGGGTGTCAGTGCATACCTCCTGTAGGCGAGAGGCTGTGGGTGAAGTTACCACTGCAGTACTTATACACACAAAGTGAAAAAGTCCCTATCATGGATGGGAAGGCTTCAGGGGAGGGCAGAGCAGAGGGATCGTTTGCTAAATAAAAGCTTCAACAAAACACTCTCCTAAATTTTACTTTTGATCAGCTAACATTTTTCTGACAAATTATTTAATTGAAATCACCTTGACCAGACCAAGTGGAAACTTGCCCAAAGTAGCCCTAAGACATTGTTCTTAATACCACCACACTGCTTCTGAGCTATTTTCATGCTAGCTCCATGGAAACAAAGACATAATTGTTCATTCAAAAGGCTGCTAAAATTTCCATTACAAAATACATTTATAAAAAGCCTTTACTTTGTGTTTTTATTATGAGAGGGAGAAGAGAAACTAGGCTATTTTCAGTACTTTACTGCAAGCTTCAGAGACCAGTGTTCAACCAACACCATCACTATAGTAAAAAATTAATTCTGGTGAAGCTTAGCAAACTTGGTGAAATTAAGAAGTCCAGTTATGTTCACAACCTCTTTTAAGTTTCAGGGTCATTTGCTGTGTCAAACGTCACACTGAGGAAACACTCAAATAAAAACATGTATCTGACTTTACTTGATCATAAATTTGATAACTAAATTTTTAAATCATAAGCTAGTTTTACAGTATTGGTAGAAAGTATTAATATTTATGTGGGGTTTATATAATGTTTGTAAGAAAAAGCTATTAAAGCTTTCTTGGTGCTGAAACTTCATTTAAATTTAACTGATGCCCCTCCACACCAAGAGCACCCATAAGAATGCCTTTTATTCCTCTTGAGTCTTCCAACTTGCAAGATGATAATGTTCTTTTACCTTTTTACTTTGATTTATGCCCCTTTTCTCAAGTAAGAGGTTTCTGCCTAAAAGGACATTAAAAAAAAGACTATCCATTGTAAAAAATGGTTTCCTCCAGTTCCTGTATAAAGAAGAGGGAATACCACGGCATTTATCATACAAAATTGCACACCATAGTCATGGTTTTATCAGATGGGAGGACACCAAGTAAAAATAAATTATGTCACAATATGGTTCATAAATATCTCCAATTGAAGGAAATAAAAGACCTAAGTTCTACTACTCTACAACAAAGACACTGAAAACAAAAACAGGGACAGTGAGCAAAAGTTTTCATCATCTGATGCACAAACCTAACAAAAATCATCAATGGAATGTGAGCTTTACTTCCATGTGAGAGCTCGATTACAACCATGTTCAGGTCTCCACTCACATGATGGTTACACTGTAACACTCAGAACATCCTTATTCAAATGAGGTCTTAGCTTAAGGACCTGAAGCTGAAATTAAATACAATTATTTCACCAAGTGTCTGCTCTGGACTGAATACCTTTGACAGTGTACTGCCAAAACAGCAATAGGAAAAAATTTTTGCATCCCCTAAGTAATTTCTTTGAAAAGCTTGTTTGTTCTTCTCTGGAAAGTATCTTAAAATGCAGCAGCAGTTGTCAGAATGCATTTTTGCTTTTGTATTCAAATTTTAGCAATGTAGTTATCAAGCCCTTCCAAAAGAAACATGAGTTTGCCTGTGCTTAGGTTTGCTAAAGACCATATAAAAGCATCCAAAATCTTGATTTAAAAATGTGTAGTGAGAAGACACAGATATTCTACTACTCCTTGTGGGTAAATACTTACAGTGGCTTTCTATTCTATTAAAAACTTACGTCTCATTTTTAATTTGCCTGGTTTCAGCTTGTGGCCGCTTGTTTTTATGACGTTTCTTGTCATTAGATTAACAAGACTTTTATAACAGAAACTCTTACCACAAAGAAATCCCTACATGCTTCACATTAAGTCACACCTCATCTTTTTCATAAGTTCATTTGGCTGAGCTTTATGTCCTTTCCTGCAAGATGTGCTCTCACAGACATAAACCAAATTACTTTTGAAGGCTAGTAGACAGGGGATGGAGCGGGGGGGTGAAATGGAGAAGCTCTAGGCATACTGGAGAATGAAAGAAAAAAGAAAAATAAAAAGGAAAAAGAAAAAATGAAAAATGAATAATATACATATTGTTAGAGAAACTTACATAAGTGCACATTTTAAAAGAATTTATGCACAAATATTATACAACAGAGAGAAGAAAGTGAAAAAGAGGAGTTGAGAGAAACCTAACAGCTATTTACTTTTAGAACTTTATAATTCCTTTAACAGCAATTAAAACATAAACAAATGCATATTGAAAAACTTGTTCTCCCAAGCAGCACTCAAGTTATCTTCCAAGAAAATAAACAAGAAAAAAATGTCTTAATCACACTTTTTAGTTTTGTTCTTATAAAAAAAAATTCAGCCTGGAGTTCCTCACTCATCTGAGCCCAGCAAATACAATTAATTCCATTTCAATTTTGCCAAATTGTTAAATGACTCAAGTACTTTTCTTCCATGTAATCCTAACAAAGATATAAAGGAGAGCCTCTCTTCAGTCCCTCCTCCTCTTGCTCCTACTTAAGAATGTCGCCATCTTCTTCCTTCCTAAATCGCTGTTCTTTCTTCAGCATATTAGCCTCCCATTTTGTATTAGTTATGCAAGTTCTTTTTGTTCTGTGAACACAGCTAAATAATAGTATTCAAAATTTGTTTATAAAACCAACTTTAATGTTTTAACTTTAAGTTCTATTATGTTCTTAATGAATACTAAAACAGTTTTCTTTTTGTATTCACTTTTTCAACCGGGAAGAATTTTTCTGAAGATGTACCAGAATTACTGAATACTGAAATTACTGTAATTACTGAACACATCTAATTTATGTAACAGCAATGTACAAAAATATGCATGGAAATACAAGTAAGAAATAGGGGGGTTTATGTGGACTATCCTATATGTTAATGTTCAGTTTTACCCATATACTGGTTTCTAAATGCTCTTTCATTAGCTATTCCCTGTTCATAAATTTACTTTTCATTCCTTATACATAGGGAACTCCTCAGGCTCTTCTCTGAACAATGGTTATGTCTGCACATGTGCTGGTTTTGCCTCTTTTTCAAAACACTGGAACAAATTTTTCTAAACCCTGATGAAAATTTAAGATACTTTCAATATGGCCCTGTAGGCTATTCTTTCAGCACATAGATTTTTTTTCAGGTATTTCATTTTGCATTTTTACCTTTCTATAAATAAACTTACATTGGTCTAAAGCTTAGTTCTGGTCTACAATGTCTCTTTCAAAATAGTATAATTCTCAAGATTTACCATAGGAAAAAATTGTTAGAATTTTCAATGAAGATACAATACCTGCGATTCAGTCCATCACTTAAAATTATCTAACCCAGCAATTTGGGACCTAAAGGAAGTGTTGCTGCTTTACAAGAATCTATTTTTCCTATACATTCACCACTGATTCCCCAAGTTATCTCTGTCATGCAAATGCTCCACTGTGTAAATGGTTAATGACTTACATGACCAGGAATCAAAAAACATGCACTATATTCAGTAGATTTGTCACTGAGTTACAAAATAATTGCAACCTTCTTGGTTTTACACGTTGTTCATGCTTTTCCATTGGATCTATGCAGTATCTTGCCCTGCAGAGGTCTGATATTATTTGGAACATATAAAGAGGACTGTTATCTTGAACAGTAATGTGAGTTCTAAGCAGATTTTTCCTTTTTAAAAGTAAATAGATATGCAAAAATTAAGAACGCTCCAAGATTCAGTTCTGTTCCCCAGCGGTTAAGGAAAACCATTTAGAAAATGGGACGGCTTCCTCCCCATACAATTTGCATTTAAATATAATAGTGCTGATGAACTGATCATGTCACAGTCTGAGTATTTTAATAAACACCGAATTAGTAAGCTTAAAATGCATAGTGTTTCCAAAGAACTTCTGGATCAACACATTTATCACCCAAGCAAGAAACTAGTACAGCAGGGTTTTCATAGCTCTTAGCTTTGAATGCCAGAACACTCAGTTTTTAAGGTTGGAGCCTAAACCATCACAAAACTGACAAGAGACAAAATAGGCAGAGACAAACAAAATACAATGAAGTATAATAAATCTATGTTATACACTCAAAACAGAGACAATCGCTCCTGCTACACTTGCTATTCTGACATTTTACACATTCTGCAATAATGTCTGGTTTTCTAAGGTTTGTTTGTAGAAGTACTCCCACACGTAGGAACATAAATAATTTTACCAATGTTGCAATGCTAGAATCAGTATTAAACAACAGTACATTTCGAAACAAAAATATAGAGGTCACATTCAATAACATGGCAGACAAAAAAAAACCACTAACACACACCTACAAAAATTCAAAAGTAAACAAAACAACCCTCCTGCTCTGACTGTACCCAAAATCCCTACTCCTTAAGCAGCTACTCTTACCTGGTATTAGCTCCAAAGGGCTGGACCTCCCTCAATTATGCCCTTCAGGATGACACATGCTGCAATGACTGGAGAAGTAAAGTAGCATAACTTGGACAAGGGATGTCTTACTTCAGTCAAAAACATCCTCTAGGAATTTAACACTTCCCGGAATTAAGAAGGGTTAAGAAGAATCACGGTGGTACCAAACAGTGCTTGATGGAGCACAGTTGGCACTGGCACTTATGTGGGCTATAGGTAGCAAAGCAAGTCGTGCATGGGATGATGGAGGGAAGCAGCTCTCTGAGAGGTCATCACCAGAAGACTATCAGCACATACTTGATTTCTCATGATGCAAGTACAGAGCTTTTCTGAAGCCCAGCAAAATGAAAGTATGCATAAACCCAGACTCAAGGTGACAGACAAAATTCTCCAACTTCTGACAGACTCTCCAAGTTAAAGCAACATTACCTGGCAAGTTGCTGGAGCCACGTATTGAAACTCCAATGTACAAACACTTAAGTGTTTGTACAAGTACAGGCCCCAGGATTCTCCATTTACTCCTACACCTCCTCCTCTCATCTCATCCTTAGTTTCCGAAATAAATGACACAGAAATCATACAGACAAACCGTGTATGTGCAGGGCACAGCCGGGAGGGTTTCGGTATCAGGAGGCTACAGGAGGCCTTGTGTGGGAGCAGCTGTGAACTGCCCTGGGTTGGTCACAGTCATTTCGAGCCGGCTCCAAAACCACTGCGAGTAACCTGCTGCACCCCAAAACAACAACTCCCCTGAGTAGGATGCCGATCCTCTGCTCGGGTGTCTGGAAGCCAGAGGCAACAGCCAGCGGGGCAGGTAACACCAGCACACTCTTGGGGTGAGGTACAGCTCACTACGGCAGGCGGGTACACCCTTGAGGGACAGCAGCTGCGGGCGGGCGACTGAGGCTGGGGCAGCGACACCCCGAGGGACCGCCACTGAGGGAAAGCATGTCAGACAAAAACCTGTGTTTCAGGGGGAAAACTATTAATAAGCAAAGAGCCACAGGAAAAAATGAGCGACCAAAGTGCAGCAGAGGAGATGACGAAGCAGCATGAAGTGTGAGATGGAAATCGCAACGCAAATGACCCTGGCTGTGCTGCCCACGGCCTGTTGGAGGAGCTGGGATGAACCCAGTACAATGCACGGTGAGAGCAGGGGAAGCTGGGGCTGGGGGGAGGACAGATGTTCAGCTTGCCTCCAGCCTGGGGCAGGTGAAAGAAAGTGTTTATGTAAGTGTTTGATTATTTAGTTCTCCTCAATACCCAAATCAGTGATCAAAGTTTGTGTTAACTGGCAATAAATGAAGTAAAGATGACCCGAGTCAAGGCTCTTTTGCCCATGACACCTTATTAGACAAGCAGAGCACTGCCATTTACCCAGGCTCTGTTAAGAAAACATTGGATCAGAATGTGCAACATGCAAAGGCGTCTAAGGCACTTGACTTTGTAACTGTAAGGAAAACTGCATCAGTAATGGAGATAATATCCTTTTTAAAATCTCAACAGTCCATAACCTATTCTCATACTAACTGTAAATCCATATGCAGTAACAGATTTGAAGGTGTGGTTGATTAATGGGACAACGACAGGAGGCAATCCCTCTATGCAAGCTGGTTCACCTGATTTCAAATATTTTTCTGCATTAGAGATATAACACTTTAAGGAGTAAGGAAATTGAATAATGGTTCAAACTGAGAACACTATCTGAAACTAATACATAAAATAAGGAAAAAAAGGTAGAAAAAGTACTTTGACAATTTGTAGAGGTGCCTCCAGAGAACCAGATCTCAGAGGAATGCCTAGTTTCTTGGTTTTATTTAAGCAATTCATGATTTAGTTTCCAGAGATAAAAAAACAGTTTGTGCCATTATAAGGAGTGACTTATTTGTGGAGTATTTGCAAGGAATTTGTAAATTACAGTATAGTCAAGTTGGATGCATTCTGTACAGAACAGGAAAGCACAACTCAACATTGCATATACAGATCCTAGATACTAAGTGACTTTTGTTGAAGGGCATAAAGATTTGTTGGTTTAGCTTTTCCTTTATTTTCACCATAACAGACTTAAAAACTCTCATGGTAAAACACATAAAGTATAATATTCGTGGTCTCAATTTATTCACTACCTTTTAGCATGGCAATTCTCAAATCTGTGTTTGTAATTACTTCCAGCATTTCCACCTGCTTCCACTGTCAGCTGCCCTTACATTACGCTTATTAAGCATTAACAAAAGAGTCTCTAGCATCCCACAGGCCTTTCTGTCTCATTGCTCTGTGCCTGTTCCAAAGGACCTTGCTGTAATGCAACCGGAGACACACAACGGTGCCTTTTGCCCAGGCCCAGCTGGCTTCCTTTTGACTCCCTTCTCTGTGCACACACAATGCTGAAAGAATGAAAATTTTTATGTCAAAACTTGACAGATTTTCATAGGTAACAAAAATATTTACATAGAAACTGCCAAGCATTACTAAACATACAAATATTTCCTTTGTAATGATTTCTAAAAGATCTGGAAATACAAACACTTCAAGGATGAAAGAATTCTTAATGTCAAAGCATCAATCATTTTGATTCTGCAATGAAAATATATTACTGTAGCTTTGTATTAGCAATTATTTACTAAATGCATTAAACAGATTTTGGACTCAACTACAAGTATTTCATTTAACTTCAGTACATTTTCAATATTGAAAAAGAAAAGGTAATATCGTCTTTTTCGAGATTCCAAATATATTGGAAAAAGCTTTTGCTTAGGCTACCCTGTCAGTGAGGAACGACTCGAAACGAGGAACAGGCATTTATTCAAATAAATTATTTAAAGAAAGAAAAGAAGATTCCCTCAAGGAAGAACACCCTTCTTAAGGTGCTTGAGATTTCGTCCTTTTCGTCTATAAAAATTATCCATCTGGCACATAGAAAGCTTTTGAACCTATATTCTTATAGTAGTGCCTTAAGAAGTCCCTGCATCAATAAAATGATTGCTATTCCACTCAAACCATGGAATAGGAATGTGACTTTCACCAATCAGGACTGATCAGCCCGAGTCTTTTGAAAAGTCTACATTGTAGCTGATAAACACTTGGCTTGTCAAATACAAGAGCTTTGAGAAAAACATGGAGATTCTATTTCATTTTTAATATCACAAAAAAAATTAATAATAATTAGAAAAGTCAAACTAAGTTTTGTACTTCACCAGCAAACTCTACACACAACTCAATGTCCGGGCAAGATCATCCTCCAACCAAATCATGGCAATGGTGAGCAGTCCAGGCATCGGTAGCTAACCCATTTAGTTTTCGTGTTCTACCATGCGTGAGCAGCTCCCTTCTCATATTTCTGGCATACTAGGAAGTGGCAAAGCAATTTAGGCCTAAAGTTCTTTGGCTAGATTTAGTGACAAGTACCTGGGAACTGTGTTAAGAGAGAAAAAAAAAATAGCAAGACAAAAAAGCACAATCCCCAGCCTTTCCCCATTTTTTCTTCTTTTTACACTGCATTCCTTTCCCTTTAGCAATGAAAGTTTAGTAATAGTCAACTATACCTAATGGAAGAAGTTAAAACACAAATAAAGATTTGAAAGATTTGGAAGCAATGAGGTTTACACCATTCTTTAACGTAAGTTAAGTATGAAATCCCCTAGCGTTCTGATGCAATTCCCTTAAGATGTCTGATCTCAGTTAACATTAAAAAGAAAACACACAGAGCAACTGCCACATGTTAAAAAAGACTTGAAAAACAAAACACTAAACTTATCTTTATAAATCAAATACATTCATAATCCGTAACACTGTGTTCCCAAACCAAGTATTTTTAAAGTGAGTAATAAAATCAGGTAATTCACTGAAATTTTACAGTACTAGTTTACGGATTTTACAAGACAGGTAAATTAAGTTACGATACCCAGAAATTCACCGGAGAGTAAAAAGTAACTTAGAAAACCTACTGCGTTGCAAGCACTTACATCCATTGTAAGACAGTAAAATAGCAAGAGCTACAGTCCTAGATTCCCTTAGCAACAACAAGGAATTATATCTGAAAATGAAGTGCAGAGAAACGCAAACCTGTAAATGAGAAGCAGCAATACCAGAGCAACAGGCCAAAGCTAACCACAAATTACAAAGCAAATAGCAATTACCATTACTGAAAGCACTACCAAAAAGCCCCCCAACTACTCCCCCAAAATACTGTAGAGTGCCAGTCTTTTAAGTCTACTTCCCAACACATGTATTGGGGACGCAAGCCAGCACATCTTTGTCTACAGGAATCTGAACTTACTGCTGTTGAAAATAAGACAAAAAGTCCCCCCCAAAAAAATCATGTTATTAAAGTTCCCATTAGACTGCCCTTTCAGGCAGGTACTGGTAAAAATATGCAAGTTTCTGTATTATGCCTATAATGACTGTAACAAACCTTCACCTAGAAGCTAAGAGCTTTACCACAAAACCTCCATGTAAATCAAATATATGCTGAAGTTTTGTTCAGGTTTTGTTTTGATTTTTTTTTTGGTTTTGGTTGGTTGGTTGGTTTGTTTTGTTTTTTAAATTGCATGAGCACACAAAATTATTTTTTAATCTTAAAAATAGTTTAGGCTAAAGGACAGATCATAAGTTGCCCTATGAGGTATTCTACAAGCTAGAAATCAGCAGTGTACTTTGAAAAGAAGTCAGTACTACTTATACAAGACTAGGAAAAAAATAACATAGTACTCTAAAACACCAGAAGGGGTCAATGAAAATAAAAGTACCGTTGTATTAATGGTAGCATGCCAGTCAAACAGTCAATGAGTAAGGAGGTTCATCGTCAACTGACTTGTTATTAAACTGAGGAGTTCACATTCAAAGAGAAAACTCATACTAAGCTAACTAAATGAACATAAAATGGTGTAAAAGATGGCTAGAATAACCAGAATACATTTGGATTAAACAGCAAAGTTTGAAGAATGTACTTTAACACATCAAGGATGAGGTTACAACGATGTCTTGGCACTTTGGTTAAGACAGAAAATAGAAAGAAGAATACAGTTGATCAAAATAATTTTAACCATGACAGAGAGGAAAAGAGAAAAAGAATTTAAAAGAGAAAAAAGGAAAGAAATATGTGAGCATAAATTGTCAAACAAGATAGGAGAACAAAGTACAGGGAGACAAGTTTTATCCTCTTGACTATGAAAAATATGTACTAAAAGAAAAAAAAAGTTATGTGCAGTAGAAGTGAAAGCAGACCTATCATTCACCATAAATACAAAAGTAGTAACTTGGAAGAGATAAACACAGAACTCTGAGCAGAATTTACACACACCAAAAAAGAAGTTGTTTTAAAATTCGACTCTTAAGTGAAGTCAACTGGAGACCTCTAATTCACTGTCTCAGAAACCTGGATGGGCACAGCTTCCAGAATGGAAGCAATACTAGAAAGAACTCTGAGGTCTTGTAGGAGTGCCAGGTAGAACTTCAGTACAGTTTAAACATGCTCTTAATTTAAATATCTACATGGCAGCTGTCTATGTAAGCACTCATTCTTGAAGGTAAAAATCTAGGCAATTCAGTCACTGAAATCCAGACAACTATTCAGCTGATCACATGTAGGTCTGTATTTTATGATGATACATACAGGTGTCCAAATGATATCACAGACAGTAGAGATACAGCCAGCCAGACAGCTGGTCTTCAGTGAAATTTTGCAACTTTTCACTGCCACAAGGATATCACTTAGGGAATTTAGTGAGGATGTATATTGCTCCTTTTCAAATCACCTGATCAGGGTTTGTTGCAAAGGCTGGGTTTGTGGGTGTTTTTTGGGGGTATTTGAGTTGTATTCATATTTGTTTTAAGGCTACACCATCCAAGATTAATTCTACTACAAAGTCAAAAACTTTAAAATACAGCAGTACCTCAATGACTTGGTTAAAACAGATTTAACCAAGAAGCAAGGCAATCTAATATGAATTTTAGTCCTGAGCTGCCAAAATTAACCCATCTACAAATGACCCCTATTTTGCTAGTTTACTATTAAAAATTCAAAGACATATCACAGAGACACAAAGTGGTTAAGGTTGAAAGTTGGATGCCATCTCAGCCAGGCCCCCTGCTCGAGCAAGGCCACCTAGAACCGGTTACCCAGGACCATCTCCAGACAGGTTCTGAATATCCCTAAGGTGAGAAACTCCCCCACCTCTCTGGGTGCCAGCACTCAGTCGCTCTCAGAATAAAAAAAGCATTTCCTGATGTTCAGGAGGAACCTCCTGTGTTTCAGTTTGTGCCCACTGCCTCTGGTCCTGTCACTGGGCACCAATGAAGAGAGTTTGGCATCATCCTCTTTACACTCACGAATCAGATATTTATACACATTAATAAGATCCCTCTTCAGCCTTCTCTTCTCCAGGCTGAAGACTCCCAGCTCTTTCCTCCAGTCCCTTCACGATTTTAGTGACCCTTTGCTGCACTCCCTCCAGCATGTCCAGTTCTCTCTTGTACTGGGGAGCCCAGCACCAGATATAGAACTCAAGGTGTGACCTCACCAGCGCTGAATAAAGGGGAAGGATGACCCCCCTCGACCTAACGGCATTAATTTGTCTAACCCATCCCAAGACAACATTCACCTTCTTTGCTGCAAGGGTACATTGGTGGCTCATGTTCAACATGATGTTCACCAGAACCCCAGGCAAAACCTTTTCTGCAAACCTGCTTTCCATTTCATTGCCTCCCATGGCACATGTTGGTATATGGGGCTGTTCTTCCCCAGGTGCAAGATTTTGGAGTTCCCCATGTTGAACATCATGAGGTTCCTGTCAGCTCATTTCTCCACCCTACTGAAGGCAGCAAGACCTTCTGGTGTTATCAGCCACTCCTCCCAGTTTCACGTCACGTGCAAACTTGCTGAGGGTACACTTTGCCCCATCATCGAGATCATTAATGAAGATGTTGAACAGGACTGGACTCAGTACTGACCCATGGGGTACACTGCTGGTCACTGGCCTTCAGCTAGACTACATGCCACTGATGACCACCATCTGGGCCCAGCCATTCAGTGAGGTTTCAGGCCACCTCACTGTCAGCTCATCCAGTCTGGTTTTTCTATGAGGATCTTATGGGAGAGGTGCTGAAAGCCTCACTGAAGTTCAGGTATAGACAATATCCACTGCTCTCCCCTCATCTACCAAGATAGGAGGTAAGGACAGCAACTGTATTTGTTCATGTTTTGTCTTGTTCACATAGAATCTGAGTACAAGACTCAAAGTCTGAAGTATGTAAGTTAAAAATAAAACTTCAGAAAACTGTCATGGTTGCAATACAAGGAATAACCATGAAACTAGTAAAATGCAGTAGTGCCTGATATATTACTTATGCAAAATGATTCTGTGGAAATTCTTGTCATATGCTGAAGTAAAGGTGCCCTAAACAATTCGTTTTTCAAAGTAATTCTTAAAAATTAAGAAGGTTGGCAGCTACTTCGCTCACTATTTTCAGAGTAACAGCACCCCACTGTTTTTGTGCCTTTGTTTTACTATGGTGCAATATAAAGGAAGATAAACTCAGGCTAGTATAATTCTCTAAAGCTCTTCTAATTATGTGAAATATTGCAACTATAACCTTTTATTGCTACATGTAAATTGTAAAATAAATTGTAAATTAATGCCAATACAAGCATTTTACCCAATACTGAATATTGCCTCCCCTTCCAAACATGTACAAACAAGCCTGCACTAATCTTTATCCATCCATTTAGTCAGTTTTCAGGACTTCAGAACAACCTTCTGAGATCATCTTGAGTTCCAAGATCACGGCTCTTCCAGATGTTGCACCCAATTATTTTAAAAGTGTACATTCCTCAACTCAACCCATGTGGTAAGTACATTTCTATATAACTGTTAGTGAGCGCAATCTTAACACGAAGGTCCTCTAAGAGCATACTACAATGAAAACTTCATAGAAAACTGTTCAGGATGAGGAGTAAAGGAAGACAGAGGTAATATGACAGAAAGATGTTCACAATTATTTAAGTGAAGTCTTTATTAAAGACAGCCTCAAGACCAACTTAGGACAGTCCAAGAATGCACTGCCACTGAAACAAGCAGCCTTACTAGCTTCTTTCTAGCCACAAATTCCTATACCCTCTCATGCTGGATGAGTTTTCTACATGCATCTGTTTCACAACATGACAGCAAAACTCTTAATGTTGACTACAAGAACAAAGTCAGAAACATTTTTGAACAGCAGGAAAGCATCAGATTGACCTTAATTTACTGTGAAATTTCATCATTTGTCAACATACACACCAAAACATCGCCAAGAAAATTCTCCTTGTGATCAACATTTACTTCTAGTTTTATTTGGATTTGGTTTTCGTTCCATTAGTATAAGCTGAAAGCATATTAAGTCCTCTTACCAGATTTGGCACATTTCTCAGTTTAGGCCAACTGACTGGAGTTCTACTTTTCTCGGCAATGACTTTTCCAGTGCCCACGCGTACAACCCAGTTACATTATGACAGGGGTCAGCAGATGGCACTATTACCCATTTTTTTAATACTGTGCTTTTTACTGGTAAATCCTCATTTAAAAGAAACCTTTTCTGATTTGCCATGTGTGCATGTGCAAGCGTGCACACAAAAGAGAAGATCAATTTCAGAAGAACAACTCTAGCATTGTACTGATGTTCAGGCTGCAGTTTATGAAAAAATCTGCCTATGTAACATCTAATAAATACTTCTGTTTCAAGGTTACCGTGTGTTAAACACAAATTACGCCTGACATACACCTAAACTCATACCACATTTTCTCTCTAATAAGAAACAGACATGAACGCTACAATAATTATTACTACAATGAAAAAAGTCACATAAATCGCACTCCAGCATGGGACTTCCCCTTTCCTCTATAAAGCAGAGTATCTAGCATACCCTGACACTTGTACTACAGGACACAAGAAGAAAGATAAAAATTACTTATATTCTCTTGCAGTCATTCAATCCACTCCTTTTCTATAAATTAACAGAGTAATTATCACATCATTGTTTACACTGGGATCATTTCAGTTTTTCCCCTAGATTAATTTCAGGAAAGTCACTCTGACCTAAACCAATAAATTTACCCTGGGAAAGTTTCTAATCTTAAAGTAAAGAAGAAAGAGAAAAGAATGAAAATATGCATGCTGAAAGTTTTGGGTTTTTTAAAGTGAGATGTCAAGTACTCATGCTGCCTTTTGCACATGCATCACTTTCTAGAAGTTTACTCAGCTAAAACCTTAGCTATACATGTCATTCAAACTGTGAATTGACAGCATTTTTCTCTTTAGCTATATATTTCATCCTTGTTTACTATATGCATTCTGACCTTAAAATTTCTGCTTATTCAACTACTCTAAACAAATTTGGCTCTTGCATCCTGCTAGTTTATTGTAAAATACAAGTAATCTGGAGAAAGCAGATATAATTTCTATTTAAGAAAAAGTAATTAATGGTGTAAACTAATTTAATACTATGTGAACAGAGATATATGAATGCATTTTCTTGCTATTAACACAGCATCTTTTCCTGCAACAAAGCCATAAATCCCAGAGAAGGTGTTCGCACAAAGCGAAGCACTGGAAATTTCACCAGACCAGACTTCTCTTCATCCTTGCTCATATAGCCCTCCTCTCCCCCAACTAGCTTCATGCCTGTTCAGTCTTCTGTAATCCCCATGATGTTAGCTGGAGCCATCACCTCTCCCCTACATCTAAGCGACACCGATACTCAAAGGGAATTCAGAGCGGCAAAAGAGATTAAGTTACTGCTTCAGAACTTGCTTCAATTCCAGAAACAGTCAGAGGCCTGGGGTGGTTGGAATGACAATGCTTTGGCAGAGGACAGCACAGATCACAGGATGATACTGATGTTGAAGCTGATGGTAATGGTTAGAACGACACCAGAACAAGGGGTGATCGCTGATCAGTGGAGACCATGGCAAATTGCTGGGATGAAACCTACTTCTCTGGGCTGACAGTGCGGCCTTACTTTCCCTATCCTCTCAAGCTTTCATTCCTGTTCCAGTCACTGAAGAACAACTTGCAGAAGCAGTGCAGGAACTCCTTCAAAGGGTGCATCTTGCCAGGCTGAGCAATCCAATCTGCTTTCTTTCCTCCACCTAGTGTTTTCTACTAGAGTGAGGAAGAAGTACCTGCAAGCGAATGAACAGAGGCACCAAATCCATAGAGGTGTTTCTCTGTTCACATTTCACTTAAATGTTGTAATGATCTTAGTAATTAAGTGTAACTTGTCTGGCAAACAAAGTCACAGCACATATTTAAATCATCAGCTTATATTTGTATGCCTGCATTGAACTGTTACTCGCATTAACCGAGCAGATCGGAGCTTGAGTACAGTCAGTCAATTGAGATGATATTTCAAAGCCCTTCGAATCATCAATACATTCAATAATGCATTAACTTCAAATATAATTAACATTTAATATAAATTACGGTTTTCATTTTTCACCTAAGGTAAAAGCTAATATTCAGAACTATGACAGTATCAAAATAGTATTCTTGGACTTTTAAACTCTTACTTGACCACTTCTTTTCATTCACTACAGTGTACAAACATTTCCTTCAAAACCTCAATTAAGAGAAAGTGACTTACTAAGAACAATATTAAACTAAGTGTTTACAAGACTTACAGACACTGTTAAGTATTTCAGGATGTCAAGTTGTTGTTAAGTATTTCTGGATGCCAAGAACTAAGTGTAAAATCACAGACTCACGGAGTGGTGCGGGTTGGCAGGGCCCTCTGGAGATCCCCCAGTCCAACCCCCCTGCCAAAGCAGGGTCACCTACAGCAGTCGCACAGGATCCCATCCAGACGGGTTCTGCCTATCCCCAGGGAAGGAGCCCCCACAGCCTCTCTGGGCAGCCTGTGCCAGGGCTCTGCCACCCCCAAAGTACAGAAGTTCTTCCTCGTGTTCAGGTGGAACTGCCTGAGTTTCAGTTTGGGCCCGATGCCCCTTAGTATGATCAAATATATTATGTGGTTTTGGAACCAAAACCATGTACCATAGAATGTACTTCAAGTAAATATGTTAATTTAAGTTTCAGTATAGTAAAATAAAATTTCATATAAAAGGTTAATATATACATCTGTAATTTAAAAGGCAAACTTTTCAAGAAATTCAAAGCAATCTCAAACATTTTCCTGAATATTACATACTTTCTGACTATATTAGTGTAACGTCTAAAAATTTCCAATACCTTAAAATTAGAAAGACTCTACCTATCTTCATCTAATGAAAATTTTGGATCAGACTTTGAGTAATTAAACATTCATAACTTTTCTCCTCAGCTTTATTTTAGTTCCCAACAAATACAGGGACTATGTTGGCCAGTTCTTCTTTTAGTTATTGGATTTTGGTTTTTTTTTCTAATAGAATAAGGCCTTCCAAAAGTGAGATAAATCTTTCATTAAATATTTACTTCAATGTTAGAATAAATTAATGGCATTATCTTTTGGCCAAAATTTCTACTTTCAGTTCCAAATTCCTGAAAAACACACAACAATATCTGTACCCATTATTTGAACTAGACTCACTCTTTTTTTTTTAATTTGGAACAAAACACAGAGATTAAAACTCAGCTATGACAATATACAAGAGTTTACTGAATTTCAGGAGCAAAACAGAAGTGATAGATTTATTTCACTTAAGTCTTCAGCAGTTTCTCTTTTTGGACTGATTAGTAATTTCATAGTCACTTGCTTTTCTTCATCTACCTAATCTAACTAATCTAAGACTTCAATTTAAGTCTTTAATCAACTATGATAGCTGAACTCCAAAATGAAGCTACAGCAGGGACAGGGTAGTCTAGAGAAAGTAGTCAAACTGCCAAGTTTAACTGCCTAGCATGTCTATTGTGATGAGTGTAAGGAGACACCCTGACTTTCAGGTTCAGTAAAATGCATCTAGAATCAATATTTTGCCACAGACCACTTAGAAAACTTTGCATGCTCTTGAAGATTTTGTGACTAGAAAACTATCATTTCTAGCTAATTAAATAATATATATTTGAAATGTGAACTCAGGAAAACTCTCTGAAAGGAGGGAGAAATACCATCTCAGAGTATAAGACACAACAGGAATGTTCTGCTTATCACATCTGCTTTTTTAATTTTTTCATTTCATCATGAAATTGGATTAAAAAATAGATTTTCATAGCCAGATGCAGTATAAACCCTGGAGTGAGATGCTTATTTGGCACAAAACATGAAATTTAAGGCCATCTCATGACAATCCAATGAAACACAAAGCTCAAAGCAACTTCACTAATAGTTGTTTTCATCAAGTGATGAAACCGTGACTCAATCATTAATCTGAAAGCTGAAGCACAATTCAAAATTACATTTTTCTATTTTGTCTTCTTTATTTCCAATTTTGTAATATAGAGCCAAATATTTTATTTTTCTAAAAGGAACTTCCCATGTTTTTATTCTTACTTTCAGTACTATTTATCATAGTAAGGGAAGTTTGACAGATATAGCCCATATTGCTCCTCAGCAAGTTACAATTTCAAATGCTGTAGCGTTTGCTCTCTAAGAAAACAGTATTTGCCAACGCAGATGCATTTCAGGACAGGAGATGGACAGTTTTTTCCCACCCAGTGGCAATGGTCAGTGTTGGCATTTCTAAATGTAAAGTCACTAGAAAGGTGCTCCCCAAGATTCCTTCAGTAAGCAGGAGGTAGTGCAAAGACACACAGTACAAACTCCTAATTGACAAAGATTGTAGTCAGTGAATTTCCCTTTATTACCAAGTCAGTTAAAAAAAAATAGTAAAGAAATCTCTGAAATACCAAAGCAAAACTAATTGTTGAGTCATTTCTCTAAAGAAAACACTACAAAAATGCTACCTCTAATGTGCCGCATATGGAGACGATTAGCACAATTTACATCCTCCTCCACAAGGTGCAGATTGTGCTTGATTAAAATGAGTGTACTTTATATACAGTTGGCTCTCCTTTTCTTTCTGCTAAAAATGAAAAACATTGTTGGACTACATTAAAATTTCTATTCTGCAAGCCTTGTATAAAGCCTCAGCACCTTGCTAGGTCTTCCTCCTTTTTCCTCTCTCCCCAGACACCTACCATTTGTCCTTGCAGGAAGAAAGAGGACAGTAGACAAAGCAGCAGCTTATACTTGCTTGCGACAACACAGGTCTGTTTCTGAGAAGATCTACAGATGCTGTGCCCTGAAGGATCATTATCAAGACTTCCAGCAGAGTAAGATTCCCTGTATATCAAGCAGCACAGTAATTGCTCAAGTGACAAAAGTCAACCAGCAAACACTAACTGAATTTTCTGCTCTTCTTTCCTAGTACAAAAGGATCCTTTCTATTGTTGTAAATTAGTTGCTTGTAATTACGTGCTTAATAAACATTTTGCTTTATCAAATAGTTACAGAGGGAACTCAAACCACCAAAATTGTGAATACTCTAGAAAAAAAATATTCCTACCTTTAGAGAGCCTGGCCTATATTTCAGCAAGAACACAAAAGAAGAGAATGTCACATATCTGTAAGTCATTCAAGACTAAACCAAGAAAATATCATGTATCTAAGTTAGTTCAATTCCTTGCATCTAGAACTGCTTCATCTTTGAGAAATTTCTTCTTATTTTTAATAGTAAACAATTATTAAAGCTAAATTTAAAATTACATTTGAAACTATCACATCAGCTTGGATCTTAAGTTACATTACAGTAATGCTCTAAGTAGTGCATCTGAAGTTTTAGAGATAAATGTCACTAAACAGACAAAAACCACCGGTTAACTGTCAAAAGTCTGCTTGCTGAAGGGCTAAGCCACCCCTCAATGCAGAAGTCTCTTTTGTGCAATAAGAGAAAAATTTTGGAAAATACCTAATTTTAATCTATTTAAAGTTTATTCGTATCTTCAATCTATATCATTATCAGTTCATTCAACCTTGTGAAAAAGGTTAAATACACAAAAAAGGTAAACCTCACTCCTCTTTTTAATCTATGACTGTAAGTGACAGGTCAATCTACTGGTTCTAATGTCATGAAGAACCACGAACTCAAGTCAACTGAGTCTCCAACCTCCTGTGCTATTTCTGAGGCTGTTTTAAGTGCAAAGCTGATTTTTGAGGAACTGTAATCAGAACACCTAAAATTATGCATGTTTACCAACAAAAGCAGTGCTAAAATACTAGGCTTTGATGATCACTGACAGAAAGGCAGCATCAAGCTCAGCAATGAGGCTTTTTTTGGGGGCATATTAGAATATCTTAATGGCTACCAATCACTGAGCTTTCCTTTATGAAAAATAATTGAAAAAGCACAAAGTAGAAGAAGATACATTGACTGCCTAAACACAATTAAATTAATATGATTCAGATAGTCTGAAAATAAAATTTATTCCTCTAATAAATTACTTTGATTTAAAATAACATTATGACCTAATTTTAGAAAGGAAGTGCTTGTCAGACTCACAAAGGCTTGGATACGTACAGTCCCCCCCCAAAGTCTCCAGAAATTAGCGTTTTCAGCAAAGTATACCAAACCACTGAATCATTATATTCAAATTGGCTCTGATGTCATAAGTCACATAATTAAATAAGAATCTAGGTTTTTATTTCAAAGTCATCAACATTTGAAAAAAAAGACGACCGTTAGAAATCCCTTTGGTTTCTAAGGTAAGAGTCAGTCTTGGTTCTGAGAACTAATTGTACACTCCGATTTGATTTTTAGCTGCAAGAAAAACTGCTCTATGGCCTTTTCTAAATCTCTTATGAGAAAAGGAAAGAAAACAAGCTAAAGCTCTAAAAACTAGGCCCAGAAAACCACCATGGATTTTGATGCAAGTCCAACAAAGAGGCTTTACCAGTGGCAATACTGGGGAACAGTAAAGTTCGTTACATCTCTGACGTGTACACAAAAGAAACAGTGAACTCTCCTTCACAGACACTATCAGCCTCTTCTTATTTCTGCATGTAATATTCTAAAGGTTAAAGACAAACAACTCATTTAAGGAAGGAAATTGCATTTTAAAATATTTAAAACCAAAAATTATTCTTTTGTTAGATGTAATTTCCCTGTTTTGGAAAACTGCTATAATGATCCTTCAAACTACGACTTCACTTGACCTAGAAATACTTGCTGTCTGTATTCTTTAAATGAAAAAGGTAATGTGAACTCCTCTTACTGAAAGCCATTTAAAACATTTAAAATTACTATCCCATTATCTGGAAGGAATCTGTAGTCATTTCACAGTATATGTTTAAATAGTCAGGTTGTTGACTGAAAGGGGAGGGGAAAAAAAAAAAAAGAGGCCACTCTGGATACAAGCAATAATTACTCTTACATTTTGTGGTATACAGACATGAAAACTTTGACAAACCAAGACCTTAGCACCATCAATTTAATGTGATAAAACTTGTCACCCCAAAAAAAAGGTTATAAAATTCATTTTTTAGCTTAATTTACTTTTTCCCTGGTGAAGCTCACTTTCCTGTCTATAGAAAAGGAGTGTGATTGCTTTCAACTAACATGGGCATTCTTGACTCTTCTGGAAGAATTCCAGCTGCCTCACGACAACATTACTCCATATCTGGTCCAACCTGTGCCCATCATATATCCCATCACTGCCCTGGCTGATCAGAAGTGCGTTCTCCTTTTGAGGTCTTTCTGGCAACATCTTTTCAGTATGAGAGAGTGATTCACAAACTGAAGAGTATCCACTGTGCCCTACATAACTTTCTAAGCCGCTGCAGACATCCCTTGTGTGGACTGCTTTCTCTGGAGTACATATAGCCTGTGGAAAAGAACCTTTGGATACACACACATATACATTTCCAAAGCAAATTCTAGAACTACTATAAAAGCAGAGCAAAGAAAGTGTAAATGTTTAAGATAAGGGATCAGGACAGAGCTTTCAAGCATGATTACCTTCAAACTTCCCTTTCTCTTTCTACCACAAGTGAAGGACTTTATTTTTGCAAGTAGTGTTATCAGTGAAGCAGACACTTCTTTTTGATAGTTCTCAACAGAACACCCATGACAGAATGAATGACATTCAAAGCATCCTTTAATATTGTGTTTCTTATGAAGGATTTGATTAAGAAAAGATGTATCATAGCATTCAAGAACTCCACGATCACAGTGATCTAGATGTTATGCAAGATCTTTATAAAAACAGAAATGCTGGAACAGCAATGGAACAGAGCTCTACTGTAACCAGACTGAAATTTCCACGGAGAACTCTGCTAATAAGTATGTACTAGTTCTGTATACAAAATAGGGATTAACCTATTTTCCTCCATGTACCATCTGGATGCTAGGCAAATGAAAAAGTCCCTTTTCACCTGCTACAAAATTTAGACACTTAATCGTATTGTGCAAAGATATGCATTAGATAGACTAAACGTCATATCGCATTGTGTTAAAACTCACAGCTATTCCTGCACGTTTCATATTCCCAGATACTAACTTGAATTCCCTACTTTGCTCAAGAGGTGAGCATTACAAGAGTTAAAACCTACAAAATACATTGTTTTTATTGCAGAAACGAATACAGAGGAAAAAGAATCGAGAAATGGACTATGCTAGCTTACAGTTTCTGTTTAATATGTTCAGGTTTTAGCTAACATGAAGCTTCAGAAGGTAAATGGCCCAAATCAAGATGCATATTTCAAGCGACTATGAAGTCTTACAACATCTTTAAAAATAATCACCAAAGACTTCTGCTAGTTTCATAGAATAATTTATGTTGATCTGTAAGTGCCAGCAGAGAATTTCAAAGCAGTAGTCTCTTTTAGCACAAGCACTGCCACAAAAAAAAGCTGTTCTTTTGGGACTGTTCGATAGTTAGCATTTCTTTTTCACCTCTCCTCCACATAAGACACACCAACCACTAAACTGCCTCTCTTTCAAAAAGAAAAGTTACCATGGATGAGCTTCACTGTCAATGAAGAAGAGCTGATATCCATAAGAGACATCACACCTACCTCTGCTAAAATCGTTGAGGTGCACCAAAAGACCATGTGAGCAATCATTACATCTTTTGTGTTGAATTTGGAATTCAAGAACTTTCCCAGCAGAATTTAGGCTGCACTTACTGTCCATTTTATACAAGAAAAGGAAAAACGCAATGGTACAGCCAAGTAGAGCCTCTCTGCTGGCAATGATTAGAAAGATCCTCTTCCAGAATCCCCTGAACTTTAAATACGTTATTCAGGTGATAAACATCTGCATGATCTTGCCAGTATCTGTACAGAAATAATCTCTTACAGCCAAAAGCCTATCTAAGTTGACAAGTTTATGAAGCACGGAGTTGCTAGCAGTTAAAGGTTTTCCACCAGATTAAAACTGTTCTAAGCTGTTGTGTTTACCAGACTGTTGTTGTACTTATTGCCTATGTTATGACATAGGTAGATCCTAGATGTGTCTCCTGAGCAGTGTTCATTAAAAGAAATTAGGCACCATCTTCATATCCTCATTAACTGAGGTGATATAACAAGTTAGAAATGATGAAATCCTTTAGTAAGCTAGCTACACATCCATGGAGGCACTGATAAATGCCCAGTTATAATGAATAAGGCACGTGATCTGGATGAAAGATACGGAAATACCTATGCAGCTCCTGTACAAGAAACTGCAGTCCAACAAGAAATGAACATCTGTCCAAAAGAGTAATCTAAAGGCCTAAACAGGGGGGGAAAAAAAGCCTGATTGAATACAAATTATCCAATACCTCTTCTGAGACTTCTCAAGAAACAGGCAGTAATTGAGCGCCTAGATGACAGAAAATACAGACTTCCTTGACCAGAAGCACTCTATGCTTATAGAGGAAACACTTGTCAGACAGAGGAGGCAGAGGCAAAACAGTTCATCCATTAAATGGTACCGTTAAGTGTGTTAAACAGTGCTTATCTCCTCTTTCTCCCATAAAAGAAAAAAATCATATTCAACTAGGAATAAGACTCACACGGTAACAACTGTATTAATCATCGCATTTATCAATGTTGCCTAGGAGTAGTCTGAAAATAGTGCTGGTAAATTAATGTATGCCTAGAATGAAAGTATGGAAATCTGATCATATGTTTTCCTATATTTTCAGTAGGGATCTCAAAAGAGAAGTGAAGTAAGGAAGAAACGAGAGATTTAGCTGAGTAACAGCATCTACGAAAAAAATGAGGTGGTTCTTAAATACAAAATAGGATGACTGCAATAATACAGAACTTCTTTATAAAGGTGATGATATGAACACATCTTCAATTTCACTGCATTGCTACACTTTTAGCCAACAATACTGCATAAACATGTATAGTGCCCCCTTCACTAGGTACCCCCTTAGCAATTCCAAATGATGCTCTTCCACTTCCCATTGTGGGCTCTGCAGCCTGCCTAATACTGAAAACAGAAAATTTAATTGATATTGAAATTGTCCTTAACTAATGAAAAATAATATTGATGTCTTTGCTTCAGAATGAATCAGTAGATAAGTAAAGGCCAGGGCTTAAAAGACTGGAAAAGCTATACACAGCAACAATTAACATGGAAACTGTTGGGTGCTACAGGACTGCATCTGAGGTTAAGATGCTAGCAAGAACAGTTAAGCAAGTAATTTGGACTTATATTTGTATCACACGCACATTCTACCCAGTTCAAACAAAAGAGTCAGAATAGCTACAAAAATGGCACATAACACGCACTGAACACAACCAAGGTACTGAACAATACACTTGAATGTGTATATATAAATACTTTCATGGAAAATTAATCATATGCTACATAACATAACAATATGTCATAAATAGAACATACAAGTACTTAACACTGATGTAGTTACACAGTACTATGCTGTGGTACATGAGGGCAGCTATGGCTAGTAAGCTTTACATTCCAGCTGCTGAGCAATTAAGCTTTACTGATACTACACCATGAGTTGTGCTACTCCACTGCTCGCCATAATACTCAGCCACGGGAGTGACTGTTCAGGTATCCATAATCTGAAATGTGAACCGTGGGACAGGATGAGGGTACTTAATAAAAATATTAGGAGTTAATGCAATTTTTTCACCAATGGTATTCTTATCTGAACATTATAAATAAAGTGAATTATCTACCTTTTATTAAACCAGGACAATGAGTCTCCTGTAAAAATATATACAGAAATTAGGATATACACATCTCCTGTGTTTACTGTTTTGTAGGATCATGCAAAAAGGTGAAATAATCCTCTGCTGAACTATTAGTTTTAGAATTTGATTTAGAATTTTTACTTCAATGGGGAAAAAAAAAAAAAAAAAAAAGGAGAGGGGCGGGGGAAAGTAGCCCCATAGTGCATCCCCTTATGATAGGAATTTCTAAGTTGCTTTAACTTTTATTGATGACAAAAGTTTGAACAGTAACAAAAAAAAAATCTTCAAATATTTTGTAGCAGTGATACATTTAATCTAATCTAATCTAATCTAACATAAACCAAAACATTCACAGAGAACAGACAACTTTGTCATTCCAAAAATAAATGTTCTTTTAGCACTAAACACTGAACTTCTGGTAATTTAAAACACACTATTTTTTGGATGTACCAGATAATATTTTAAAATATTATGGTCCTAACTCGGCTTTATCTAATATGGTCTTGTCTTCAAGTGAATGACACGCCAGATAAAAAAAGTTATACAACTGCAAACAACAAATGACTACCATCCACAATTCCAATACAGTAAAAAGGTACCAAGATGAAGTGAAACATTAACTAGAACAAATTTCTGGTCTGTTTAGCAGACTCAGTTCATGTGAGATTAGCATATTGATTGTCTAGACATGAGGGGTTAAACTGCCTAATTTGGGCTGCATGAAAACCATGTCAGATTTCTTTCTTTCTTTCAAGGTAGCCAGATTTCTCAAGTAGCTTTTTTAAAAGCCAGGAAAAATGCTATTTATATCATATATTTTAAAGACATGTCCATCAATAAATAAATCATTACATAATAGAAACTCAAGGGTGTCCCTGCTCTGGTACGAGTTATCCACGGGCTGCAGGCTCTCAGTGGTACCTCTGCTCTGGCCACCGACAGGCCACAACTGCCTCAAGCACGTACACAGTCGCGTACAAATAGTTAAACATACACTAAAGGCAATGTTTACTATAGCTGTATTTTGCAAAACTGGAATGCTTAAGGGAGGTACACATCCCAAAGTATATGAAATTTACTGTACATCTAGAAATGGTTTCATAAGTAGTATGATTTCAAAGATGTTTTCAAGCTGTACATGCACACACGTACACACACACTTTCTAAAGATGAGCATGTTTCAGAATTTGGTGAAAAAGAGCAGGTAAAATTCTCGGTCATTTCCTTTACTCAGTTACACATTATAATTTTAAATGCTTCAGGTCAAAGAATGAGCAGTAAATTTGTAAAATGATTTTAAGTAAACTTCTCTAAACAAATATGGTTAATCACAGAATAATTTAGATTCATAAAGACCTTTAAGATCATCAAGTCCAACCATTAACCTAGCACAGCAAAGCCCACCACTAAACCACATCCACAAGCACCCCATCTACACATCTTTTAAATACCTCCAGGGATGGGGACTCCACCACTTCCCTGGGCAGCCTGTTCCAGGGCTTGACAACCCTCTCGGTGAAGAAATTCTTCCTAATATCCCACCTGAACCTCCTCTTGCACAACTTGAGGCCATTTC
>NW_009599614.1:0-7231 GCF_000690535.1 Cariama cristata | reverse complement strand
CTCTACAAGAAGGACATTGAGCTTCTGGACCGTGTCCAGAGAAGAGCAAGAAAGCTGGTGAAGGGCCTGGAGAAAAAACCTTATGAGGAGCAGCTGAAGTTGTTTAGCCTGGAGAAAAGGAGGCTGAGGGGAGACTTTATCGCTCTCTACAACTACCTGAAAGGAGGTTGTAGTGAGGTGGGTGTTGGTCTCTTCTTCCCGGTAACTAGCAATAGGACAAGAGGAAATGGTCTCAAGTTGCACCAGGGGACGTTGAGGTTGGATATTAGGAAGAACTCCTTCACAGTAGGAGCCGTTAAGCATTGGAACAGGCTCCCCAGGGAGGTGGTGGACTCAGCATCCCTGGAGCTGTTCAAAAGATGTTTAGATGTGGCGCTTCGAGACACAGTTTAGTGGATTTAGTGGGCAGGGTGGCTTTGGGTAGAAGGTTGGACTTGATGATCTTTGAGGTCTCTTCCAACCGTAACGATTCAATGATTCTATGATTCTTATTGCTACAATCTTCTCTGAAGGAGGAAAAAGCAAAACGACATAGATATGGGGGTGATGGGGAAAAGAAACTGGAAGAAAAAGTCCTTTGCTTTATGTTATTCTTTAATTGGAACTTTAGTTATCTTTGAGTCTCTTAGCCAAAATACTTTACATTCCTAAGGGCTGTGAGAGGTAAAATCATGGCTATAATTTCTATGATGCGTTTGTCCAATGTGTTTTTTCTGTTTTTCTTGTTAGCTCTTATTCAGAGCTTCTGTATTTCTCCTATCAAAGACAATACTCCTTCCAATTGTCTTTCCCATAGATTTTGAAGTCCAGCTTATCACTTCACATCCAAACATTGTTGACACAAGCATTTATCTTCACAAGTCTCCCTGTCTTCATTTCTGTTACCTCCATAACTTCTTTGCATCTTTTCCTTTTATTTCTACTGTTGTTCTTGGAGTTTCAGTTTTAATTACAACTTGTTCCCCAAACTGACCATCACATATAGCCATTCCTAGCTTGGCAATTTTTAAAACTTCAGTGGGCAGAAAGGTAGAACGTATCTAAAAAGAGAAAGGAAGGGAAGGGAAGGGAAGGGAAGGGAAGGGAAGGGAAGGGAGGGGAGGGGAGGAGAGAAGAGAAGAGAAGAGAAGAGAAGAGAAGAGAAGAGAAGAGAAGAGAAGAGAAGAGAAGAGAAGAGAAGAGAAGAGAAGAGAAGAGAAGAGAAGAGAAAAGAGAAGGTATCATGCATATCTCTTATTTTGCAGTTTTTATAACACTTGTAAAAACTCCTTTCGCATATTCTATATGGTGTATACATTTCACAGAAGACAAAAATGGAGACCATGAAAAAGAAATACACTTGCTGATTTTTACTTTTAAAAAATTATTTCTGTACACTGAAAAAGGGATCCACTGACTAAATGGAAGATGTCTTGTGCATATAACTATTTAATATGTCTTTATTGATCTTAGTAGAATAATTTTATAAAGCATAAAAAGATTGTCCTTAGCATATCGGTAAATGAAGTAATTTATTCTGGGTTTATAATCCAAAAGTCTTCTACTCCCCAGCTTTGCAATTTTCCTTTCTGATAAGAACACTATCTTTAATATAGTCCTTTCCAACTCTGATAAAAATGTTATTACAATATTTTACAGTATTTTGTGAGATATGATCCTTAATTCTAACTCAATTCTACTCTCAGCCTTATCAGACAGAGAAAACTGGTAATTAGAAAGGTAAAGATCGGAAATAGGCATGCTCACATTCTTAATTTGGAAGTTTCCTTCTAGTCTTTCAAAAATGACAGTATCAGTGAAACAATAGAAAACTGTGTTCCATCTTACAAAGTGACCAGATAAGTAACCAGAAAAAATAAGTGAATTTATAGCAGATATACACTTCCAAAACAATATATACAACTCAAGTCCAGATTATAGACTCATACATGGAATTGTCTTCTAACAACTGAACAACTACTGGGACATATATTCGTTTTGCATACACAGAGACATTAAATGTCATTTGAGATTCTGTAGGGTATATGAGATGGTTGCATGGGGTTAGAGATACGATATAGGACCTATAAAAAGTTTTGAGCTTCCCCAGGAGCAGCTGCAGGATGTGAGAGATTCTCTATGGCATCCTGATTACCTTTGGGTATCATGTTTTGACAATGAAACTGAGCCCAATGTGTGTATTTCAGGTGACACAGATTTCTGTTCTGACTACATATCCACTGACTACAGTGACACCTTGGATATTTATTCTTTGTGTAGACACTTGCATAAAGACAACTGCATGCATGTGCTAAAAACCTGAAGCTCAATCCATTCATAAAGTCGAATAATGTCACCTAATTTTAACTGTCTGAGAACTAGGTATCTAACCTACAGTAGTGGTTTAGGGCTCTATTTATGTACCTAGACATGTATGTCTATCTAATATCATTGGAATGGCTGCAGTGTAGCTGAGATATCCAGAGGGGAGCAGCAGATATAAAATTGTGAAAAAATCACATTCTTCTGGAGAGACAGTTGGATATCAGTCAGAATACCCTGGCAAATGTCAGGTGACACTACATACCAAAATTTAGGCAATGGATCAAACTGCTGGATCTTCTTCATGATCAGTATGTTGTGATAGTCATCTCTAGAAGGTGATGTATCCATTCCCAGAATAATTACTAACAAACCAAGAATCTAATTACTTCCATCTTAGATAATGTCTTGAAAGTAAAGAAACTAAACATTGTTTCAGAAGTGTCATTGACTAGAGAGAGAGACAACCTAGAATATTGATGATTACTGCTTACTGGAAGGCTACAATCTGGTGAAGTAGATTCCACTTTCAACTTTTGAAAAATGAATGCACTAGTCCTACTCAGTGACGTATGCAAGGTGTAGAAAAGGTAAGATGGAATCCTATGGGATGGACAGTCACTCATTCTGTCCATCTTCTGTGAAAGGAACCAAGTAAGGATAAACCATGACTGGAAGAGCACTCATCTTCTATCATGTCTCTCAATTGGGTATATGCACATAAAAGGTGAAAAAAAAGGATAAGAACAAAGAATAGAACAGAACAGATGGTGTGATGAATGCAAAATTTTTGGTGATACTACTGAAGCAGTTAATTACAGATCAAAGGATTTCTGAATTCTTGCAAACACTCTTGGAGTTTTTGCTTATTTGTGATGTTTAAATAGCTGAAATATTAAAAGAGGAATAAAATTATCCTTTATGAATGCATTTCTACAAAATGCTAAGAAGTTAACATCTCACTTATTACACTTGCTGTAAATATTATACGGATGACTGATACCATTGATCTCAAAATGAAATTTAAACAATGTCACTTCAGGGTGAATCCACTTTTCTAGATCAATTTAATTACTAACTGTGCTGCATTCACTTTTGTATTGTATCTTAACCAACAAATGGGCTAGCACAGAAAATAAATTCCTAAAGGACATATGATGCCACTTTCTGAATTGTGGCTTCCAGAGAAGTTTTTATTTGCTTGTAAATAAAGTTTTAAGGAGTTTCAGTATTTCAAATATCATGTTTCTGTAGTGAATCACCATCTGTAGGAGATTCATTTCACTTCATGATTGCCACCTAGAATGGAGGAGTCTTGAACTATTTACTAAGGGATCTTCTATGTCCTCTCAGTCTTCAGTGGTTTTCAAAGTAGTTACCATGTTCTCAGTCAGCTGTGAATAATACCTTGGGTATGTGATATGTCTTGTTAAACCACCTACAAATGAAGATTTCACCCCAACCCCCACCACCAAAGAAAGGATCTTTTGAGGAATTCACAGTCTAATGTTGGCAATAATGGTAAGAGACAGACTGGAAACAGAAGAAGAAAAAAATATAGGAAGAAAGATTGAAGAACAGACTACAAAATCTATTCACATCTGTTGTGGGGAAAATATTCCTTTAAATATTTAATGCTTAGGACAGCCACAATCACAGAATAGCCAATGTAAGAATTTGCGTTCTATTATAAACCTGTATTTCTTCCTGAGCAATTCCTATTAGCCATCCTTTACTCTAGTATTTACGAACTCTCAATCCATCTAGATATTAATCTGCCTGACAGTGTTAATAACCTGTTTTGTAAAATCTTGTTTGTCTGTCCTACCACCTGTTATCCAACAAATCCCTGCTGCCAGAAGGAAAAATAGTGATACAGATTCGAAGTTAATAACAGTAGAAGACTTTGTGATGATGCTTTACTGTTACACCCTGTAGAACACAGATGATTAGATAAAATTAATTAATTTCCACTTCAGGTCCCATGTTTTGTGTAAACTGAACTTTTTGTTTTTAAACAAACAAACGTTCGTTCTCAATGCATAGTGTGTAGTAGTGAAAAAACTCATAATTACCCTTGATAATTGGGTCCAATGGCAATTTGCTCTTACTCTGCTTTAGGATCTATTAATATTTCCCAATTTTACCTAGCTAATCAACAGCAGTCCGCTTTAATTTTCTTAATTACAATTTTACATTTTTCTTTAGTTTCTGTCCATACGCTTTGTGCCATATTAATCTTTTATCCACTTGGTTTATCAATCAGTCTATTACACCATAGTAAGTCAGGGAGTTACAGTATTTTAAGCAGAAATTAGTAGAATTTCTTTCATTAACCTTCATAATAATCTCAGAAGAAAAAAGAATGTGTGAACAGGCTTTGTCATGTCATAGCATTAAGTGTAGTTAAGGAACCACACTTTCCATAACTAACAGTGACAAAAGGGAAAAATAGGACCGATGTCACAACCAGCTGTGCTTAACAATCTTGTCTGCTTGAGCAAATATCACTTTGATAAAAAAAGATTTGACTACAAATACAGATCAATACTCAAAGTCATACTTTTAAATCTCCGATGACACTTCACTTATTTACTGAAAAATAAAACTAATGTAATTCCCAATCTTCACTGATATTTTTAGCTAAGTTTTTCCTTTGTTTCATATACTGGCATTATTTCCACCTGTGTTGTTATATTTGACTGGTTTTGAGGGGTTTTTATGTTTACATATCACAATTACAATGTTCATGTGTGATACTCAGGTAAGAATTTGACTACCCCAGGTTAAGAGGTACAAATGGCAAAGCTGACAAAGTTTAGTTAGAATTTTTTAGGTGCTTGTGGAAAAGGTGACTGGTGAACAGAGAAGGAAACAAGGAGTTTAAAGGAGGAAAAAAGCTTTTGGACCCAGACTCACTTCACTGTTAGATCATTTGATTCTCCAGAAAAGAGGAATCATTAAAAAAATCCATTCAGTCATGCTAATCCATAGATAATTAGGCATTTACAGTTGTAAAAATCAAAGTATTTTCTTAATATCATAGCTTTGCTAACAGCTTCTTAAAATAAGGGGAGGAGAGGGAAGTAGCATTTTTGGATGGATACAGAGTAATTTCTTGCACAAATTCAGGGTTATGAGGAGAAACACCAACCAGCAGTGTTCAGTAAGACCGTTAGATCAAGAAATACAGGACTACAGGGCATCCTGGTGGACCCTATGCTTTGGGAAAAGAGATGCAAAGTATCAAGGCACCTGAATTCTTACCTAGCTGGGTGCCTGTATAAGACGATAGATTTTGGTGTGACATAGACAGTTAAAGAAAGAACACTGCTTAAGATCTCTCAAACCTGACCAAGAGTATTATTTGAAGTTGCTCAACAGTAAAGAAACATCCATATCAATAGGAACACCTGTGTACAGCTGATCACGACTCGTTTGACCATGCCAGGAGGATGCGAACCAACCCTCAAGTCATGTCCTTAGGTGACTTATAACCATAAAAGGATAAAATGGGAAAGGGACTGTTCCCCAAAGGACCGCCAGAGACCCTCTGAAGACCATTCCCCAAATTGTATGCGCATGCTTGACTATAAAATTTACTACTTTGCATATACAAATGATTTCTGAGAAGGGGAGGAGAATTCCTGGTATTAACATGAATATGTATGATTTGTATAGATAAATAATAGCTTTGAAAGTTTGCATGTGTGTGTGTGTTAAGACAAGTGATCCCCCACGCACCCGGTGCCAAAATAAAATAATGCCTGCTTTCTACTACTAAAATTATACTGTTAGAGAGTTTTATTTTCTGAAGTTTCAGTGAAAGATGTACTCTCTCTCTGTAAAAGGTGAGGATACAGTAGATGTCTCGTTCAAGGACACAGCTAATTCAATATGATGCTCCCCTCAACAAATTCGAAAAACATGCCTCCTTTTAATTAAAAAAGTCTTCTTATTAGTGTAAGTTCTAAGATGATTATTATCGCTTCAATAATAACAATGAGCATTCAAAGAAAAAGTATAAATTTGAAGTAACTCCTTAATAATTAAGAGGTCCTGGGGAGGGTGTTTATTTCATTCCTCCACACACAGATAATGGCAAAGTAATTAAGGATTTACACATCTTGTTCTCCACTCTTATTTGCCGTCTTGAAGAGGACATCCTTTAACACTCCTACATATTGTATCAGATCATTAGTTCATAAGCATTCAAGACGATTTATTTCAGAACTGTTGTAACCTGGAAATATCGAATGCTATTTTTTTACATAATTCCACAAGCAACTCCTGATTGCTCTCTTAAACTTCTAGCAATAGATTTTATTATGGGCTGTTTTTTCTAATGCTATAGCAGAAATGAAACAGTTTCTGAAAAATTGGGACAATCATGTAGAATGTCATTAACCAAAGTGAGACACAGTTATAATCTGTTACATCTAACCTAGAACATGATAGAACATGAAATATTAGATGACTCTATATATGAATATTTTAATAGAAACACTGATCTATCTCTCTCTCCTCCCTTCAAAAAAATCACTTGAGAAGGGAGCAAATTATTTTTTATTTTGGACAGATTTAGCTGAATGGTTTTAACCAAATTAAATAAATTAATAGAAAAAGTCTGCGTTTTCTCTTATTTAAAATAATATACTTTGACTGTCTCCAATGACACTTTGTTTGGAATCTAGACTATTCTAATAAAAGTAACAACCACCAAAAAATAAAGTTTCTTTGGGGAAGGGAGATATGGCAATGGTTGAATTATGTATTGTCATGTAACCTGAAATAATATATTTATTTACCTAATGACAAGAAAACATGTATAAAATCTAGTATTTGAACTTCTATTATTTATATATAATTTGGGAGAAATAAGCTACTTCCATGAATAATTAATAATAAATAAAATATTATAAAACAACTT
>NW_009599613.1:120832-121082 GCF_000690535.1 Cariama cristata | reverse complement strand
CTCTTTCTCCCTGAGGCTGCACTTGCGGCTATGTGGGGCGCTGAAATTGAATTTTTTAACGCGGACCGTTTGCACAGCCCTTCTGCGCGCCAGGAAGGGGGCCTCTTGTAGTTATTCGGGCTCGCTGCAAGGTTAGAAGTTACCCTTTGAAAACGCGCCTGTGGTAGCACTGAGGCAGGCCCCTATTAGGCTGAGCGCAGGGCAGCTGTGAGGAGGCGGGGAAGCTGGAGGCTGACGGACCCGGGGCTAC
>NW_009599613.1:92963-120812 GCF_000690535.1 Cariama cristata | reverse complement strand
AAGCCATGGGAAGTCCCTGGGATGGTAGAGCCCCGCTCGGCTCCCCCCACCCGCCGTGAGGGAACTGCCCAGGCTCACTGGGAAGGGGTTGTGGGTTGGGGGTCTGTGGTAAATAAAGAAGCCCAGGGTACAGCTAGGGATGATGCAGGTGGACAGTGGAAGAGGTGTGGTCTTGGGCAAGTACCACTTGGCTTGAAAAGATAAATTGGGGTGAAAACATGATCGGCTGAAAAAAATAATAGGAGAATCTTGGTAGACGGACAAAACGAGGGATCATGTATACAGCAACAGATTGGTGATGTTGATTCAGGTTCAGTTTAGTGAGTGACTATTTAGCGTGCATGTGATAGCTGTATCACTTCTAAGGCATCATGAATTGGTTGTTTTCCAGCACAGACATCAGTTTTGGATTTTCTATTCCAGTGACGCATGAAAACTGAGTTCTATCTAATCAAGCACTGGAATAAAACTCCCTTTCATCTTGTTTTGCATGCATTCCTTGTGTACCCTGCAAATGTTAATCCCCAAATTTTGAAACAGAACTGAATTTCCACAAGTTTTGAAGTCGAAGGCATGTGAAGCAGTGCCTTTTTATTGAAAATCACTATGCCAAGACATGAGGCAGTTAAGGCATATTCTTATGAGATTTTCCTTGCTCTAAACAGCTTTTGAGTAAGCAAGATGAAAGATAAAGTTTAAAATGTGCCTCTAAATTAAAGTTCTTCAATGCTCTAATTTAAGAACACCACCCCCCCCACCACCCCTCCGTATCAAAACCCAAAAACAACCAAAAAGCTCCTGCACTATATAGGCTGTTCCAGTTTTGGGTTAGGGAGAATCTGTTCTGATCAGTACGACATGATCAAGGATTATCCTCAGAGAACACGGGTTCTTAAAACCAGAAGGTAATCAAACTTTTATTGTGATGGTGATTCTCTTTCTTCTTTCCCCTCATACTGTGGGGGAATATGCTGACTGTTAGAGCCATATCAGCTCTTTTGGAGTTACCAGCTGCCATTGTTAAAATACCAAGAAAGCATTAAATCTGGCAGAACTCCGTTAGTGGACTGAAGTATACCTATCCCATATGAGGATGCTGAGAAGGAGGTGCATCTTTAGAAATATTTTGAGATGTGTCCTGAACTTTTAACTGACATCACCAGGCTTTGATTGAAGCGTGAAGGGCCTGTGGGATATTTGGCGTTTCAAAGTTGGGGTAGAAATTGAAGATTGGGATGCCAGGTTCGTCTTTGGTTTTCATTTGTTTGGTCACTGCTTCTAAATGAACATTTCTGATGACTGAGTCTGTTGGTGCCAGTGATGGATGTGGGTATTAACTAGAGATTGGAACACTCTGCAGTAAGTTGGAAGAGCACGGCTAGTTACAGTGAAAGCAAACAGGAGCTCTATGGCTGATTTTTCTCCCTCTCTTTCTGGATAAAAAAAGTAGATTCAGCATTCTGCAACATCACAGCTGCAATGATTTAGCCCACTAAAAATGTGCCTTTCTGCTGTTCTGCTAGCACTGTGTAATTTATTCTGACTTACAGAAAATATTTCTGAACCTTCACACTGTAGTGTTAAATATCATGTCATTTGAAAAGGGAGAAGGAAATTACAGCTGTGGTACAAAATCAATCCATGCAGTTTTGAATTTGCTGAAATGCTATTTAAATCTCTTCTGGCTGTGCAAAGAGCACAGGGGTTTGAAAAATTTGTGGTGTTTCATCCCCAGAAGAGATTGAACTGGTAAGAATAATACTGGACATCAGAGTTCAACAACCCATCCAGGGCAATATGCTAGCCTTTATTTTAACTTTTCCAAAACAGAGTTTATTTGCCAGCAAAAGCTCTACAGCAATTGGACCTGCTTAGAAGTTTTGAGCTGCTGCTGGTCAGTGACAAGATACTACCTTGCCTCCATGTGATGCAGGGGTTTTCTAGCTTCCACACGGCTCCAAACGTAGTGGGAGCCAGGACTAGGAACGTTTGCTTTTCAGGAATGCTGTGGTTCCCAATGCTAGTCATAGAATCATAGGATGGTTTGCTTGCAAGGCACCTTAAAGATCATCCAGTTTCAACCCCCCCGCCATGGGCAGGGACACCTTCTACTATACCAGGTTGCTGAAAGCCCCATCCAGCTTGGCCTTGAATATTTCCAGGGATGAGGCATCCACAGCTTCTCTGGGCAACCTGTGCCACTGCCTCACCACCCTCACCATGAAGAATTTCTTGCCAGTATCTAATCTAAATCTTCCCTCTTCCAGTTTAAAGCCATTGCTCCTTGTCCTATCACTCCATGCCCTTGTAAACAGTCCCTCCCCAGCTTTGCCCTTGTAAAAAGTCCCTGGCCAGCCCTGTTGCACACCATTCCAAACCTGTCTGCTGCCTTTGGCTCCTATCCCATGGGATTACTATTCCAAAATAACTGACAATTTTTCCTTATCATCACATTTTAAATTGAGTTCCTCAACTTTGATGAAACGTACCATCTTACTGACTTCATAGGAAGAAGTGTGAGAAGAATTAGCAAATTTTACCGTATAAATTTTCTGCCTGCATCTCCTCGGATCTGGAAACACTTTGGGACTCCCTGAACTTTGTAACTGGAGTCTATTCAGCATTTTGTTTCTCCCAACACAACATAGGGGAAAAGACCCAACTCCCCAGTTCCCTGCTTTCATTTAGGGGTGATTATTCCTTTAAGAATCTTTACCCTAGATCTAGCAAGAAGGGCAAGCTTTCCCATGGTCCTACTATTAAAGATGGGGATGTCCCCAGGCATCCTTTTTAGCAGAGTGACCTTTGAGCCTCATGGCTGATGTTCAGGATTGCTGATTCCCCCTGAGGTTAGGCCTGAGCAAGCTGCAGCTCAGTGAAAGTCTCTGAATCTCCTGTGGAACTGCTCCTCAGTGCCACTATGAAGTAGAATCCCAAAGGCTTCACTGGTATTCAGGGAATAGACACCTGCCAGGAGAACCGGAGGCTCTTTGCCTGCTATCAAGCACCAATCCTCCAGCTGGCAAGTGAAGAGGCAGACACTTTTGAACCCCTCATTAGGTATCAACGTAGTCAATGCATATGACTTCTGTCTTTAAGGTTCCCAAGTGCTGACTTACTGTCTGTATGTCTCACTTTGTCTTTAACTTTCCTTACAGGAATGTTGTGTTTATAGGTTACTTTATGTTTGGAAAATACAAGAACAAGTTGTCTTACAGTATTTTCAAACACACGTATTTTAGTAAGAAACACTTACCCTGGAGGTTATAGGGCAGTTGCCAGCTTTTATCACTAAATCTTACTTGTTCAAACACAGAACATGTTACTGCTTTAATCAGTCTTTTAGAACCTCTAATTCATTGCTGTAAGTGGAACTGTATGAATAGCTGAAGATTGTATATATACAAAAAGTGAAAACTTGGTATCATTTGTTTAATCTTCTTGGTGCTAAGGGATTTTTCACAGCACTGATGTTTGTTTAAGTGAACACCTGTTGAAAAAATCAAGAACATATAATCCTGAATAAGTAGATATGTTTGGATAAGAGTTCAGCAATGGAAGCCTTAGCTTGTATTGTTGAGATTTACTCCCTGTCTTGAATGGGCTTACCTCTCTGGGTGAGCATGCATCAGAATCAAGGGTCACGAAGTACCTCAAGTGGAACACTTTAATACTGTAACACTTTTATTGACCCAGGCATAAGTTCAAGAGGTAAAGTCAGAGAAAGAGTCTGTATCTCCATGCTTTCTTCCAGCAAGAACTTCTTTACCCTTCCAATTTTTTTCCTTTTTCTTCCCAAACCCACAGAGATGATGGTGATGTTATCTGACATGAGTAACAGACTCAAGTACAATGTAGTGTGCCAAAAGAAAAGCTGCAGGAATGAATAATGTTGTGTTGACTCTAGCTTTCTCAGTAGTGCTGAAAGAAATATAGAGAGGACTAATGTGAAAGAACATTTATATTCCTTTTTTTCTGACATGAAAGTTTTCTACTAGATTGTATACAAATACTTTTTTCTTACTGCTTTCAAGATAAACTTAGATTTTGTTTACCTTTTATAACTATTAATACTATTATAGAAGACAAGAGGGCAACTGGGACGAGTAGAGCATTTTATTCAGATTGTTAAAAACACGTATTTTAAAATTCATAATAGTTACTCCCTATTTTGCAGTAATGCCTAATTGACAGTTGGTGAAATGACTCTGCTCTTTTAATAAAGTTGTGGAAAATCGTAGCCCAATATCCTTGAGTTTACTAAAACATCTAACATCACTAAAGACAATGAGAATTTCTGATATTTCCAAGTGTAAAATGTTCGTAAAATGTAACGATAGACGTAAAATAGTTTAAATATTACAGGCCAGCTGATTTTACGCTGAACAAACTCCTGAGAACAATACCTGGCAATTAAATCTCACACTGGGAGTTTGTAGTGCCAGTATTTATGGCCACATTTTCAAGATGGCTCTGCACACAATTAGGCATCTGATCTATGTGCATAATTACAATGATCTCAGGGACACATTGGGTGACACTTTACTGCTGAATTTCATGTGTTTGCTCATTTGCTTGATTTAGATGATTTATATGAAAAAACGAGAAAGCTGAGCAGAAGAAAAAAGATTTTTCTGAAATCTTTTCAGATCATTCTGAAAAAATCATCCTTGAAACATTCTGGATCTTGTGATAAATAAAAGCATCTCTTTGCTTGTTAAAGCTTACACTCCTTCCTGCAGACTTGTGATACCCACATTTTTCATTTACCCACATTTTTTTTTTTTCATTTGTCTTTGTGGATAACAATTTTATAATATTTCATTCCAGAAAGTTGAATTGTTTTTCTAAATGTTTCCATGAACTGTGAGTTATTCCAGTTCTGAGCTCCCCTGATGAACGTTTCATGTTTATATGTCTCAGGAATACATGGATTTTCCCATATAAATCTGAGATTATCCTAAACTTGTTTAGTCTCACATACCATTCTGGTTTCATACAATATTAAAGGTGTTAAGGTAATTAAAATCTGAGCCTGAAGGGAGGTTTAAATTTTGCCAGAAGATGGCACAAAATACCTGGATTCAAACAGCCAGAGACTTAAGGATATGCATTTGAATTTTAGTCTTTAGCCATTCTTAAATACTAATATTTACAATGGAAGATTCACAAGGTAGAGCCAACGTGAAGCCCACAAACAGAGCAATGTATATGCATGCTTCTTGTTTTTCACAGAACATCTAAGCTTGCAGAAGTACAGCAGGACTAGAGCAAATTTGGGTTATGAATTCTGCATATTAAAAAAATCTTTTCTCTGTAGCCTGTTTTGGGTGTGCTTTGTTGTCTACCTGATTGCAGCTCCTCTCAGTTAACTGTTGCACTAGGATCCCTACTCTGGACTCTATTTTTAGCCAGTCACAAAAGCAGGGGCCTTTGCTGTTGGGTGAAAATGGCTAATTTGTGATCAAGCTTATAAAGTATCTGCTGCTGGTAACTCCTGATGTATTTTAAAAGTATGCATTCTTTGAGAAAAAATCAGGCTTGTGCTGGTTAAGACAGGAATAATGTAAATGAACAAGCATACAGCAAGTTTGTTAATGTGGATGTTAAGGTGCTTCAAGCCACATTGGTGCAATACTGGTACAATACCAGCACCGCAGGGAGGCATGCGAATTACTGCACTCGCAGCTGGGGTAGAGGTAGGCTGATGGTGTGCACTGCAGCTGAGTCCAATTTGTGCTGCTAAAACTCAGCATTCTGGAAAATAGCTTATCTATTTATTTATTTATTATTGTAGTAAGCTCGTGTTTTGCACAAGAGGTGAATTATTTTAGAAATGAAATCTGAACTAAAGAGTTTCTACTAAAAGCATGCGTGTTATATCTGGAAGCTTTCAGTCAAAGGAAGAGGTGCTTTTCACAGCTTTCCTTTTTTTATAGCTTCTAGTCCCAAGTTGCCTGAACAGCATTCTTTCTTTTTAAAAATAAAACGGAATAATACTTCAAGATGAATGAATTTCTATCAAAACCAAATTGCCACTTTATGTACTTAAAGTTTAACGAGGGGATTTTTAAAGGCATCTGCAGAATTTAGTTAACTTCTTTTTCTGTAAGCTTGCCAATCAATTTTACCTTATGGATTTTACTGTAAAAAAGAAACATTTTGACAAAACAAACTGAGCTTTGGAAGCTCATCACTTCTGGAAGAGACTTAATTGAAATTGAAGATAGGATATCTAAGTTCTCTTGCTGCCTTAAGAAAAAGTCTTCCTGATATACTATTGAAGAAGCTGATTTTGTGGTGTGTAAAATCCAGGGAACTTTTAGCTGGATTAGAGTATTTGTGAATCTCACCCGGAGTAGAAATCCAATAGATGGCGATGTTGGATTTTCAAAGCCAGGTCCCCATTGCTTTCCTTGTAAAATTTATCCAGTTCTTACTGAAATCAGGGCTGAAGCTCCCTGGTTTTACAATAGTACAGGACTGTAAGTTAACTAGAAGAAGAGAGATGAACTGTTTTTTAATTACGTTAGGCTCCAGAGCATATGCTAAATATACTTTTTGGGGCAGCTTTTTTGATCTTCACAGTGGAGAAACCAAAGCTCAACAAATCAAGCAAAGAAAAAATAATTACTATTTTCCAGAGGTCGTATAAAGTTCAGGTTCTTTCCTAGAATTAAACATTTGCACACAAGTCTCAGTGGAACCAAATTGTTGTGCTTCTCAAAGAACATTTTAAAGGAAATTTTGAAATAGGCAATTAAAGGCTTTTTCCTCCCAGCTATAAATTAAAGTTTTACTATATCCGCTTTTTGGGTTGTCTTATTAAAGAAATTGTGAAGGATTCTTATTAATTTTGAACATCCATTCTCTTTTTCTCATGTCTTGGCTGCAGTCCTACAAAGATTATGGGAATTACTAAATAGGGAGCATGTTCTTCATTGGTCAAGCTAATGTATTTTGACATAAGAAATTTCCAGTAACAACATCAGATTTCCTTTCCCTGTCACCCTCCACTTATCTGAATGACCCTATCCCAGTATTTTCTCAAGCCTTCCATTGTTTTCATTGGTTTGACTCAAGTTCACAGAGTACAAAAGAAGGGTCCAATGTGTTAATTAAGACTATCCTTTGCCTTTATCACTTTTTACATGTTTTGTAGAGGCAGGATACTGATTGTTCAGCCAATGTAAATGAATTTGTCTCATTTGAGCTCAAAACTATGCCAATTCACATCGTTAGAGTATATAAAGCAGGGTTTGCCACAGTGAAGTCACTGATTTCACATGGTGGGATTGGGTACCCTACCAGTGACTTTCATTTGGGGCATGCTGCTTCTTACACTGGTTTCAGACTTCCACCCTCAACGATGCTATTGGAAAAGTGAAGTGACTGAGGCATGTAATCTCTATGGTCTTCACTAGTTACAGGAATAAATAAAAAATGAAACTTTAATATTAAGCCAGTGCTTGATTAAAATCAGCAATAAGGGTATCATTGTGAGTGACTAAAAAAGCAGAAAAAATAGTTTCAGATTAGTCTTATTAGAACTGTGTACTCAAATTTGAATGTGATATTCCTAAAATTATGGGTATTCTGGGAAAAAGCCAAACCATAGATCACAACCGAGTATAAACTGAACCTAATTTATGCTTTTACAACCAAGGCAAGAGAACAGAGGAATGCAGATGCATCTGTCCATGTCATAGTGACATAAATTGACATAATAGCCTTCTTTTCTCTACAGGGAGGCTTTGCTTTTCTCCTCATTTTAGTTATAAACCAATCAGATAAACATGGTATAACAAGTTGTCCTGTGACCATTAGGATGAATAAAGGCTGATTTATGGATTTGCAACCTTTTCCTCTTAACACTTCTCCCTTTCACTTGGTATTTTCAGCACCTTCATTTGTCTTCCATGTTGTCCTCCCACATGCCCTGTTCCACATTGCCCTGTCTTATCGGTCAAGTGGGAGCACAGAGCTTAGCTGGCTCTGGGCTATGTGTGTGCTGACTAGGTAGTCAGCATGTACAGGCTTAGTAGCCAGCAGGCTTTAAAATTGGTCAAGGGACAGACTTATAAAGGTGTTCTCCTGAGAGGAGGCACTAATTTGGGTCTCTTCCCTCTATTCAGCCACAAATTTTCATAATACAGAATTGATTATCTTTCTTAATTTAACTTAGCGTTCAGTTTGGTAGAAATCAATGACGAGGTTCAAAGGCTAATAAGAGGATGAGAAAGGAAGCTGACAGATGGATGGACAGGCAGAATGATTGTGTGAGCCTCATTTCTTTAAAATACCAGGGTAAAGATTCATACAAGTTAATGAGCAATATACTATTTGCAAACTTTTACATATATTCATCTACAATTAAAGATGAACGCAGCTTAGCATAATATATTGGAATAAGGTCTCGGTTCCTGAGTCCAGAATTTTCTAGGAATAGGCTAAACCACATCTATTTTTGTATCTAGATTTCATTTTCTGTTTCCCAGAAAATGTTGCAGACTGTCCAATGTATATGAACTTTGTTGATGCTTGTCAAACGTTATGCTTGTTCTCAGCTGGCTGGCACAAATATCTCTACACAGGCAGGAGGATGGAGTAAAAAAATTCTGTACACTTTACCACAGAAAGCGTGGTTAATGGTGCTTTGATTACTATGTGTTCAGAGAGAAATTTCTGTTCCATTTCATAGATGAACCAATAATTACACATCCCAAGAGAATAATGAGGGAGTTTAGAGTTGTTTTCATGTATAAGTATACAAACCTAAAATAGCAAGTAATGGATAGAGAGAGCTTAAGAAGATATATCATTTCTGTCTGCTTGTAATGTCAGCTGAGCAGATGGCTCCAGTGAGCTACTTATATGTAAAATAGTTGTTCCCCTTTCTCCTGTGAGCCTTTGGAGATTTTCTTTCATACTTAATGTATTTGCTGAATGTTATACGTAGGTCTGCTAGAAAGTATTAAACTCTTGTAAGACAAGTATGCTGGAAAAAAATTGATAAGAAAAAATATGCCTGCATAAATAAGGCTTATCTCGGATGATAACAAAAGACAACAAAATACTGTTGTTTATGGATTGTGTGCAGCGCATGGAGACAGGTGTTTGACAATGGGTTCTAATACAGACTACCTGTGAGAACCTGAGCTGAAAGCTGCCTGCTGGCATGTACTAGGACATTGCTGGGAGGACAGAAGGCATCCTGAAACCAAGGACCTGTCCAAAGACCTTGCTGTATGCTGCAGGAAGGTATCTCCAAACTCATGGGATCCGCAGTCTAGATAAATCTGCTGAAGTTAGACTCTTTCAACTGTTCTTTGGAGGGATGAGTAAAGCTCCCTCTTTTTTAAAAAAACAGAGGACTCCCAACAGTTACAGAATGGGAATTGGCATAGCAGTCATTCTGTACGAGGGACTCATGGGTTCAATTTTCTCTTCACTTTAGGGACTGCGTTAAACTCTAGAGAAAAAGTTTTGCTGGGCGTTTCCTGTAGAAGCCATGCCGCTGTGTAACTGGGACCTCAAGATGCATTGTACAAGAAGGAGGGAATATCATGCCACAGTGCTGTGCACAGCCCTCTGAAAGGGAGGAGTACTGTTCTCTGCTCCTTGCACTGTCTGGGCAGCTTATTATACAGCCTGGAGGTGAAATATAGAAGCAGTCGTTAAGGCAGAGGCTGGAATTTTCCTAGGTTAGTGCCCTGACCACTATGTTACTGCTTTAGGTGTTTTTACAGGTCTTGGGAATCATGACTTACCTTTTGCACAAATAACATGCTCCACGAGGAAGGTAACTAGTACCCCTTCCAGTCCCCCAAAAATCAATGTGGGTGGAAACATTTTTTAATTCCATTAAAGTGATTTAAACTAGCATGGTGTGTCTTCATATTCTGAAGTATTTCTTCTTGACCACTTCAGGGTGAAAGTGGTGTTTCTTTGATGCATCGTCCCTGCGATACAATGTTCTGCCCTACGAAGTGTGTGAGCCATAGCGCTGCCAGCATGGTTTGGAAAAATGGTAAGAATATCTGTTGAGTGCATCAAAACAGAACTCAGTTTACTCTCGTAGGAATGAGCTGGTTAGTTAGTGGCCACCCACAGGAATAAGCAGTTGTTAGTATACCAATACTTTCATACCATAGCTGCTTCAGATTATCATCTCCTGTGTTGTGCAATTTTATGCTCATTTGTATCAGGTAAAAGTCAAGTACAGAAATTGAGATCAGAGAGGACATCTGTTGAATAGAAAGTTGCTATTTTTACATTTTCCAAACTAGAACTGCACTTTGTAATATTAATGTCCCCTCTTCTCTCCCTGTCACATTTGTAAAGATAATAGAAAACTGCATTTCGAAAGAGTAAAGAATGTAGAATGCTTTGGAGTTTCAGTCTCATTCAGTTGGATTGATTTTACCATAACTCTTTTCAAAAATAAGCACTTTTGTGATAGCTGAGTGCATTGAAGCCTAATGGGTTTAATTTATGTGCAGCTGGGCTATAACAATACTCTGTGAGCCATTACAGCTGTGCCTCTCAACTGAATGGCTTTGTACAAGCCCCTGGTTAGTGATTAACCTCCACACAGTAGCTTAACCTGGTGAAATTCACAGTGTTTTATGAACACCCTTCTGTGCTAAATGGCAGCAACTCCTCTTTGGAGGCAAATCTATTTGCCTACAAAATGGGTTCATCAGAAGGTGTGTTAATATGCATTAAAAATATGCATGATGGAGTATAGTTGCATCTGATAGACCACCATCGGGTTCCAATTGCCATTTCGCTAGATTGTGGATGTTCTGCTTGTCAAATTAATTTGGCAGTACTAAAAAAATGGGCTAATATGGGCTTGTCCCACAAGGTTTGATGATGATGCCCTGACCCAAATAGTTTTTCCTTTAAAGGAAAACATTGCAACAAATGAAGGACTAACAAAGGGAAGAAGGTGATTTGTATGGCCTCATTTGGGCTGGCTTCGCCTAATGGAGGTTGTAGAAGATTCCAGAGGTAAAAATAAAGATATTTAGAATAGATTTGTTCTGCAGAAGTCAGGTGGCCTTGCAAGGGTTTCATATTTTAAGGTGGCATATCAGAATTTCTGCTCTGTAATCTTTGTGGACCCTCCTTCACATCTGTGTATTTTTTCTTCCATTTTCACAATCAGTTTTATTGCCTGTACCTTTACTGAAGCTGTGGCTGGAGGTGAAGTAGGTGGTGTTGGCAGCATATGAGCAGGTGTCGCATGACTCTTTTGAAGTCTTACATAGTTTAGCATATTTGCATGGATGGGACTGCAGTGGTACAGTGTTGCTGAGTATAAGCACAGGCTGTATGGGACCCTACAAAAATGGGAATTCATGAGACAAAAAGTAAAGAGCTTAGAAGAAGAGCAGTCATCTCGTTGTTTTTGGGAACTCATGTAATATCGTGCAGGGCTATGGAGAGCCTGACATGGCAAGATATGTATGTGATGCAGAAAAAGCTTGGAGAAGAGAAATGTATTTTGGAGAAATATTAGGAATCAATCCTTCCATCTTGTATTTGTTACAGCTACAAGTTGTACGCTCTCCAGTCTTAAAATTTAATTGGGTGGTGATTAAGAATAAGACATAGTTTGTTAAAATTATATCTGAAGTATATATCAGGCATTGCCTGAACTTGCTGTCACTTCTTTCTATTATCACTGGTTGCTGTGCTGGAGCCTACAGTTTGTCATTCGTTTATCTGTCTGATGCTAGGGATTGTATGAGGTGATCCCTTAGGATGTGACCTAATGAATATGCTAAGAAAAATGGGCCCAATGTAAATGTCTGTCTTAGAAATAACAAAGTACATTTGTTTTGATCACCTGTGATTATTTCCAACTTCATGTTTTCTAAATTCAACATGGTGAAAAAACTTTTTTCCCCCTTCTTGTTTTCCCTAGTATCAGAAATCCTGAAGCAGAGCCTGTCTTAGTTTCCTGTTTTCTTGGCAAGGCAGCTTGACCTAGTCATGTCCCCAGGGAGGATGTCCTTAACATATTTGCAAGACTTGGGCTTGAGGAGGGGAAGCACTGCACGGTAGAATCCCTGTGGCTCTTGAGGCACATGTTTTTCATGCAGTTCCAATGTGCCTCCCATGCTAGGTAGGACACGAGAAGAGCGACAGTGCTGTGGTTGGCTGTGAGAGAAAGCAAGCCAGCTGGGGTGGATGAGCCCATGTTGCTGTCCCTGCAGAGTCCAGCGGCCTTCCCAGCTCAAACTTACGGAAGAGCAGTGTAACTCTTGGGGAAAAACATTGCTGTCTGCCTGTAAAATGCCTTATCTTCTCCACTCTTTAAGGCTTATAGGACATGTGTCTTGGGGTTTTTGGCTCTCTGAGGATTTTGGTATATGATTCATATGGTTAGAGGCACAGGATATTCTAAATGGCATGGACTAGCATGATGTTAGTGCATATCTTCTCCTCCTGATCAATTACAGTGTTTAGAGAAAGCTGTTTTTTCAGTACTAAAATGGCTGAAATTCTCTTTTTATAGATTTAAAAAGGCAGTAAGGGAACTTTCCTTGCAGTTTTTGTAACATTGCATGTAAAAATGTACAAAGATGATAAGTATTTATAGGTCACTTCAGTATGGGTTAAAAGCCTATCTGATTTCATAGGTAATTAGAGAATTATGTCATTGTTTAAGGAGCTCAAATGATAATCAGAGATCACACAGCCTTTGTTAGGACTAGAAACTCAAAGAATTATCAGTCTCTGAGAGCTACATAGTTAAAGGCTTTAGAGTAATGGAATGCTATTTATTCTGAAAACTTGTAGTATGACTTAGAAATTCTCAAATATGGATAAAATTACTTGGATTTACTTTACACTATACAAGTCATGTGTGACTCAAAATTTAGCTGAAGTGTGCTGTCAGGTGGTTAGATTAAACAAATTCATTTCCAATTAACAGTAATTTTGAAGAAGCTTTACAAAACCCAAAAGTGTTTGACAGACTACTGTAGGTTTCCTCCAAAAATTGTAACAATAGTTTACAAATACAGTTCTCTACCATTTAGAGGCCCAAAGAGAATAGCTTCATACTAGTACATCACAGCTAGATAGAATATTCTTTATGGGAACCTCAATATATGAGCAACAAGAATTTGTTCATCTGTTTTATAATACTTTTAAGTTTTATAAGTTGTCCTTTTTAGAGGAAATTATGGCCTTCCCTACAATCAACATGGAATTATTGAAATAGGAGATTGGCCTTAACTTCAATCAGGATAAGACTTAAAATATACTTATGTGTTTCTTAGTATTACATTGGACCATGGGAAGACCTTGGAACATGACTTCCCTATCGTTGCTCACTGAGCTGCGGGATATTTCATCTAACCACAAGCCACATCCATCCCAGTCAACTTAATGAGAGAATACACATTTAAGGAAACTAAAGGAAATAGCTCTCCCTTGGGACCTAGCATTGTTAAATTGTCCCTAAGTGTTTTTCATACATCTGTTTATGGTTCACTCTCTGTTTCAAGCTTTAAAAAAAATCACTAAAATTCTTAATACGGAAAGTCTGGTTTGGAGGAAGGAGTAAATACTAATTTTCACGGTTTGTATCACTTCATGTAAAAAAATCAGCCATTAGTTTCATGATTCACACTTAATTGCAAGAGATGAAAATAACTTCCAAACATAACCTAAAATGTCCTAGAAGATATTCTCAGAAATTCTGTTACAGTACTATATTACTGAGCTGAAAAATCTTAATGACAGTGAAACTTACACTACTCCATGGTTTTGACTCTTCTTTTCTTGTCTGAGTGGCAAAGTAAAAGCCTCTGAATGTACAATACTATTTTCAAAGTGTGCTGAAACAACCAGGGGCTCGGAGTATTTGTCCTAAGGCTAGGTTTTGGGCTTCCAGCAGTTGGTGCCCTTTGTGCTGTGTCTGTGACACTGTTTATGAGGTATTTGGAGTGATTTATGAATGTTGCTTTTAGAAATCGGATCCTCTGGTAGCCTGTATGTTTACAAGACACTTACTAATGTGCCGAAATGTAGATTATGAGCTCTCATCGTAGTTGGTATTTTCAAACTTTCAAAAAAGAACATGGGTAAAGGAGTTACATATGTTGGTGATAAAGGGAATCAAGCAAGGGAAGCAACTGCAGAGAGATTCAAGGGCATCCTAGGAGTTACAATGGCAAACCTAACTGCTGTAAGTGTTTTATTTGAAGTGAAAATTATGATGAGAGAACTTGGCTAAATTCCAGTCCTATAGTAATAGATGCAAGTGTTTAAGTTGTTCTGAAATTACTTTAATCTTTGACATTGTTTTCCATTTCTAAAGTGCTAATGTACAGTGAAGTACGACAACAATAAGAAATTACAGTCAAAATCAGCCGCAGCTTGTACCCTGGAGAGGTACAAACAACATTGCATTGCTCACTTCCACTCTCAGGCACCCATACATGCAGCTAGCAGACGTGTACACGCACACATTCATACACATTTCCCCTGCCCACCCCCGTATTTATATATTCTTTCTATATACACGTGTTTGGCTGTTCCACAGCACTTCCACGACAGCTAAATAATTGGATGTGCACTTCCCTGGGTTTATGCGGCACCTTCCCTGCATTCTGTTCTTGCTTCGGCAGCCTCTCTGGCAATTGACTGGGAATATAGTTAGCCCCTGCACTTTGCTGCTCTTGTGACATAAATCTGCCTGTTCCTCACTGGCTTCTCTCTAGTGCTATACTGAGAAAGTGTGCAAAGGTCCATTTCTTCACCTGGGCTAAATGTCAAACAGGTCAGTGTACAAAGAGAATGGACTGTTTAGAATCTGTTCATTCCAGCGTCATATTTGCTCTACAGTCGGTTTTGCCATTCAGTGTGTCACAGATGGCCTCATGGTCCCTATTGCTGGAAACTTGGCTGCCAGCAGGAACGTGTCCATTGCGCTCTGTTAAGAGATTGAAGGTAAAGAACTGGCATGGGTCCTTTTGTCTGCTGCCTTCCTGTAAGGGGCTCAGGAAAGAGCTGGAGTTTTTCCATTCGTGGAATGTGCACATCTCCGTATGTGGGTGAGTGATTTTGCTCAGGTAGCCGGGGCTGGGAGATGCTGAAGATAATGTCCTCTGACTGCCACTTAGGAAACTCCCGCTGTCTTCCAGAGAGTCTTTCCTAGGGTGTTCAAAGGAGCACCGATTCCAGTTTCTGTAGCTGTAGGCCCACCACCCCAACTGCTTTCGACGGTGGCACTGGCATTTTAGGATCTGTATAAAAGCCCTCTTGAACTCTTTGCTTGAGCAAGGGTAGATGATTGGATTCAAGCAGCTGTTAAAGTAGCCAAGCCAAAAAATCACTTTGAAGATCGTTTCAGGGGGCTTCAGAGCCGAAAACAGAGATCCTGTCCAGAGGAAACAAGCAGAGACAATATCTGAGATAATTGGTTTGTCTGCCTTTAGGAAGGGTAAATGTCCCACCAGATCACTGTTAGAATCTGTTTATTGAAAATCTTTAATTCATGTTGCTTTCGTTTTTGGTCTTTTGGTAACAAAATGTTATTTTAGTTATTTTTAAAGCTAATAAGGAAATGCTTTCCACCATCTGAAAGCTGAAGAGGCACATAATTCATGTAAAATTAAAAGATAAAAAGCAGTCCTTGTGTTTATATGTGCACATCTGTTGCACTAACATCTATTGATCCCAATGAAAGATCAGACCTCCATTGTCCAAGCTGTTGCACAATGCACACATGCAAGAAGGTGGTGCCTTCTTCAAAGAGCTGTCAAATGTCATTTTTGAAGAAAAAGACCTAACTGTTCTTAGGCTTCTCACAAGGAGTGTGTTCAGACATACCTTACAACTTCTAATACATTCTCTGGCAGTTCCTAAACATCACCCTATTTATGTAGATTATTATGATAGTACAAACCACAAGTTAATTGTGGTACTTCCCATATCTCAGGCATTCATAAAATGGTGTAACCCAAAGAAGGAGGTTATTTTATGAATACTTCCTCTTCTGTTCACAACTAAATAATTTCCCTAAAGAGGCTGCCCGAATGAAAAACTCACACTGGGAAATCCATTTCATGTACTTTTAGTATTAAAAACATGCGCTTGATCAGCTAAATTTAGCAAATGGGGCTTTATAAAAGAATATATGACAATTTTAAAGCAAAACAGGCATTCAACAGTTATCCAGCTGGGAAAACACCTTTGTGTCTGGCTCAAGTAATCAAAGAGCGAGGATTCAGGAAAGAATTCTTACGTCAAGAACTGGAGTTAGATTTGAAGAGTTTTTCAAATAGAAAGTGACACTCAAGCCTGAATGTCACATCTCTGAGAAGAATGGCCTTTTACATTGGAGTGGTTTCAGATTCCCTCGGCTGTGAAAGCAGCTGAATCAGTTGTGACTGTCCAGATGCCTTAGTGGGGAGGGGTATGATTCTAGGCATATTTGCCATCTCATAGCAATGTAGAGGCCGTGGCTTGGGTCTCAAAACTACGCAAAAGCACCTCCTAGCTTCTTGGGTAAATAGCTCTTATGTACCACAGGAGATATCACTGTTTATCTAGATGGCAGTGGTGGCCTGGTGCTGACTACAGGGGTCTGAGTCTCCTTAGCTCACAAGAAAGCTAAAGGGAGGTAGGTATGTCTCGTTCCTCACACATCCACTGTCCTCTTTAGTCTGTCAACTAGTCCCTCAGCTGGCTCAGAAGAGAAGATAAGATGCTGAGATGGCATCAGCTATCTGGAGAGACTTTTCCTCCTCCTCACTTGGGCAACAGGAGTCAGGAAAGATCCTGTGAATCCAGAATAATAGATTTTTTCCCTGTCAGTGTTTTGGCATGGTGCCAGGTAGCACTAGCTCTACTTATTGCCTTGGAGCTAAGCAACATGCTAGCCCTTAAGGTTAAAATGGAGGTTTTAAATTACAAGATTCAGTCTTTCTTTCATGACTCCTACACTTTACTGACTTTTACTCCATGTGCAAGACTCTTGTAAGTTGAACCCATGTCCCTTATTGCTTTGTTGCTGCTAAGGATTTGCAGGGTTTGACCAATGCCTCTTCTGTCCATCTGATGGAGATCCCACATCTATCCTGATTGATACTGCAGAAAGTACAGAGTACAACATGTCTAACATCAGAGAAACTATTAATTCTATTTGATAAATTTCCAACAGAAAAGTCAAATCAATGCAAGCACTTAGAACTGTGTTTTGTGAGTGTTACATCCTCTTTGATGAAAGATTCAGTGACAATTCATGTGATTCTATGGAATAAGCCATTAAATAGGTGCCAAATTTTTATAAAGCTTTAGGAAAAGTTGTTCTAAGTTTACAACTGCAACCAAGATGAGGAATATGCTCCAAAATCTCCCACATGCACAGTTGCAAACCTGTGCAGGATTCGTTTTGTAAGTAATAATTGCTAATATTTTCCCTTCAGTTTAGGGAAAAGAGAAGCTTTGTGACTTTACAAAACAGCTACAAAGCATTATTATGTACAAAACCAAACTTTTTGGAGCTCATACTGATAAATTTCTTAAATTGTTTCCTGGAACTCCTTTAAAATAGAAATGATTTTTTAGCTCTTAAAGCCCAGTAAACCTTGTGAAGTGGCCAAAGAATTCCCATTTTTTCTTATGTGTGAATGTTGAATGAGCATTGGTGAAGTTTTCCAGATCAGTTGGTTTGCCTTTCTTTCATACTGTAACAGTTGAAAATCTACAGGACATTCCTCTACCAGATTTAAATATTTTTAGGCAGGTTAAGTATGGACAGAGGAAATGCTATGGTCTAGTTTTCAATAAAATAAAAAAAATGTTAGATTTACAACAGGTTTTGTGAAATTCCATAGAGACAAATAAAATGAGCTAGGCATAGAGAAGAAAACTGGGAACCAATGCAGATAAATGAGTTATGCTTGTATAATCTATATTGCATATGAACCGAATATAACTATATACAGTAAAGACTAAGAGACCAAGTAGGGAAAAAGGTAAAAAGCTGAGGGCTGAAAAATGGCTAATCTTTGTAGACTGCTTCAAGAATTATGTGTTCCTTAAGGACAAAAGGTAAGGAGCTTATGCTTATCTTTCGTGATAATCTATTTTTCAAATGCCATTTGAAAAAAATGACAGCAGGCCATTTTCAGCAGCTGCAGCAAGCATTTCCAAAACTCTTTTATATTAAAGGGCAGCAACACAAAAGAGCAGAGAATTTCCTCATAGCAACCCTGACTGTGGGAGGCACCTTGTGTTCAGGCCTGATTCTAGAAAAATCTTTGAGCCTCGATCAGTTATTTAAAATCATGACCCTAGCTAAGTCATTGATGGAAATAGATCAGTTGGAAAGCTATGTACTGGTGTGATTTAAAAATAAAGATCAGCATTTAGCTACAATAGTAGAAAAACTTTGAAACTAAGAAATTCAGGGATAAGAGTCAAGGAGTTAATGTGAACACTTGAACACTGATCATTGAACACTACTTTATTCACCACCTTTTTGTGGTTCTGCAAACAGCACAATGCAAGTGTTGCTTGACTCTTAAATTATACACAAACTAGTAGATTAGGTTGTCCCAAGAAGGTGAGGAGCTATGCTTTTCTGAACAAGGAATATTAATTTGATAAATAAGCCATTGATTTATAGACTGGTGTGTTAATTGCTCTTATTTCAGACTAATGTATTAAAACTGGATAGAATTCTTCTTAACTCCTCTACCCTTCCATATATATATATATATATATATACACATCTCTATGCACAACTGCTCTGAAGGGAGTTGGATTTAGTCTATGAATTTTGTCTGTGGTATAGTGCACTATTACTTCCTAGTTTTTTTCAAAAATCAGGTTGTAGATGATTATTCCAAGAAGGCCCTAGCGATGGGAGGTCACTGCAGTCCCAGTGAGAGTAAGTTCATAAGTTCATATGTCGGAGCACGACTCATTTGTTCTCAAATAGCACTTTTCATCTGTCAGTCATCCTGACATAGTGCCATTTTACCAGCGGGAAATCTGAGCTGGGGGAAGGTACGAGCAATCAACTGAAGGTGCTAAATAATTTTCACCAGTAAGAAAGTTTTTGTTTTACTAGGAAGAGAACCATGAGACCTGGCATGACTCCCTTAAGCACTAAAACTCACAGTGGGTAGTACAGCGCATTAAAGTAGTGTGTTTGGTGGGTCCTGCTACCTTTGCCACCTGCCAGGAAAAAGCAGAATTCAAGTATATTTCCTGAGATTAACAGAAACTGGTTGGTGCACATGATCAGATACATTGCTGGCCGTGCAGAGGCTATATGCAATGACTACATGATTGCAGCAAAACTCCACCTATGAAAGGATCCATGGCTAATCATAGAATCATAGAATTGTTATGGTTGGAAGAGACCTCAAAGGTCATCAAGGCCAACTGCCTACCCAGTGCCACCATGCCCACTAAACTCGCTAAACCATGTCTCGAAGTGCCACGTCTAAACGTTTTTTGAACACCTCCAGGGATAGTGAAGGGATTCTCCACCACTAAAAGCTGCAGATGCTCTGAAATGTAGTAGTTTTGTAATATAACTTTTGTCATGGTGAAGGAAAAGGGACTGAGGAGAGACATGACAATTCATCTTTAAAAACATAAAAGTTACTCGCAAAGAAGAAGGAAATTAAATTGTTTTCTATGTCCACAGTGGCACATATATGAAGCACAGGGATTTGAATTGCAGCAAGACAAACTGAGATTATGGATTAGGAAACACTTTCTGTCTTCCAAGACAGGAAAATTCTGGAACATACTGCGTAAGAAGGGCATAAAAATCCAACCCTGGAGGCTCTTAAAAACAGAGTAGACATACATCTACTGATTTATGTATAGTTGGTCCAGCCTTTGCATTGGAGGATGCCCTGAATGACCTCTTCAGATCCCTTCTAGTCCTTCTTTCTCTGATTAATTCTGCAGAGTATAACTGTGTTCATCAGGAAAATTTTATGGCTTACGTTTTGACAGCCCAGCAGAGTTTTACGTGTGCAGTACTGGAATCCCACTGACGCTGTAGTCTTAGATCCCCTTGGTAAATATATCCATTATTTAGGTTGAGGATTAACTGTTAGAAAAATGGAATGTCTGAGAGAGATACTTATTTAGGCACTTATTCTCTTCAGGGCTTTGGAAAATTTCTGAGGTTTTGTGTTCAGTCCCTCCTCACTGGGTGGAATCCCAGCCTGAGTTCGCTACAAAGACAGAAGAAATGCTGTTCTTTATTATCCAAAAGGTGATTTAGATGGGTATCGCCGCATATGCCATGTACTTCTAAATATAGTTTAATTTGGTGACTATTGTGCAAAGCTCCACTGCCTTTCACCATATAAAGATACAAAAAATATTTTGATTAGCTTGTATATTTTTAACATTACCCTTTTCCCTACCTTGTTCTTGGAAATAACAACACCTTTTATTTAGCTGCACACATGCTTTACCTCGTAATTAACCTGTCAGGAGCAAAAAACTGGCTACACAAACAACAAGGGCTATTTTGGTACCTTGATAAAATGATAAAGCTAAGCCTACTAGGCACACGCTCTAAACATCAGACTAATATTTCCTCCCCTAATCTCCAACTACTTTCCCATCGCAGTCTGATAAACAGATTAAATATTTCCCTGTACTGATTTAGATTGTTTTTCAAAATGGCTGGAAAATTTTGTATATGATTGTCGTCTCAGTGATTTATTTGTGATGGGGGTAGCCAGAGTCACTTACCTACTCAAACTGATGGCTCTCCTGATGCTTCATATTTAACAGCTTCACTCTAAGGGAATGTGTATTTTCTGTTCTCTTTCATTTTTCTGCTCTAAACCCTGTGATTTATTAAACATAGCACCACAATCTTACCTCTGCACTGTTGAAGTGCAATGTTGACACCAATGAAGTTTTTGCAAAGTGTGTGTCCAGCACAAATGGAGAACAGGAAGTATTTCAGAAACTCAATCAACTTGATCAGTTTTGATGATTGTTTTTTGACCATGCTCACCAGACTTGATAAAGCTATTCAGTTTGGGAATACACTGAGCAACAGCAAATATCATAGAAAGGAATTAAGAAGTATTTTATTTAGTAAAAGCTAATTTAATTTAGGGTGTGACTGATTCTTTATAGTGAATGCTTTATTACACAGAAAGTAGGTAAAGCACTCTCAATGAAATTAGGGAACATTGTGGGAAACAATTTGCCATATTAATTGTCTTCACATATTCTGCAGAATATCTGGCCAGAACATCACTGAGACATTAAAATTCAGAGTTCAGTGGAGTCAGCAGGAGTCTTTGAAAGCCTTTGTCAAGGCTCATAAGGACTTCAGTGGACTTTGGAAGAGTCCTTAAAATAGCAGAGTGAGCAGCAGGAAAATCTTCTGGACTGGCTTAATCCCAATACTCATAATTAAGAAAAACTCTTCACTGAAGGAGGTGTTGATGTAGCCCTCTGCAGAGGAGAAACACACACATGCATGCACATACACACACACAGTCTCTACCTCATAAGTCTTTCCTGCTCTGTTATTTTTCTTCCATCTAAATATCTGCTCCTTTGCTACCTCACATGACTGACTGCTGTATTTGTAGAGAAAGGAGGATGGGAAAGTTAAGACCTTCTATTTCAGGATCCTTAATATAATAGTTGGTGAGCTTCTCGACAAAAGTGTAAATCGCAGGAATTGTTTGAGTTTCCACTTCCACTTTATGGAAGAAAGAACTTGGCATCAAAAGTAGACCTGCCAATGCCACCAACCAACCAACCAAACAAAAGGCCCAAACTACTACCAGGAGAAGGGAGAAAACTTGCTACCCCAGTTGTGTGCATATGCAAGGTGATCAGATACTATAGTGATTAGCTGGAGTTTAAATCTGAAAAATAACATGTAAGATAAAGTTTATGAGCTAAAACTTTTGAAATTGCCTTTGATACCTCTGTGCCATTGTGCTCTGTGTGTTACTTCCAGCCACAGAGAGGAAATAGACGACTATGTGTAATTGACCAACAGTTGTTTGTGACCACAGTAATTTGTGAAATATCACTGGGTTCCATTATGTGGTTGTATTTCCTCCCTTCATCCTTCATGCAAGGAATATCTATGTATATTTATACATGATGGGACTGAAAACCAAGAACTTATTACAGAATTATTTCAGTGGGAAGGAATGTTATGGGATCTCTTTTCCAGCCCCCCACTCAAAGCAGGGTCAATGCTGCATTAGGTCCCCTGAAGCCTTCACTTCTCCAGGCTGAAGAAGCCCCTTTCCTTCACCCTCTCCTCACACAGTGTGCTCCAGCCCCATGATCGTTTTGGTTGTCTCCACTAGACTCACTCCAGTTTATCGCTGTCTTCCACTGCATGGATGCAGTACTCCAGATGTGGTCTAATGAGTATTGAGTAAAAGGGCATAATCACTTTGCTCCATCCACTGGCTCTGTTCCTATTATACAGCCTAGCATGCTGCAGCTTGAATCTGATAGAGGCATTTGAATAGTTTTACATCCTATGTTAATGTTTGTATGAGTCGTCTTCATGGGAGAGGGTTTTCTGCGTGTATGTATTTTCAAGAATGCCATTTATTTATTATGTGTACTCAGTGGGAGGAAAATGTTAAACTATTGATGATTTTTTTAATCTAAAATTAATGACATTCTCCTTTACCGTCTACCTTCTCTATAATATCTCTGCTTTTTCTTTTTCCATCCAGGCATGTTCACTTTCCAGTTAGTTATTTCCTTTCTTCCTCTCAATTTTTAAATATTTATTTTTATTCCCCTTATGTCTTATTTAGTTTTTAACTCCAACTGCTAGTCTCTTTTCTAATCACTTTATGTTGTGATAATTTTCTATTAATTAAATGTCCAATTTTAATAGGTTGTGTATTTGATGTCAATTAGGTGTATAAATTACTCATACCATCATCAGTTCTGTTCAGAATCAAGTACTTGATACTTAGATTAGATAATAGTTGGGCAGGAGTACTGTGAATTTCCTGGATTTAAGGAGAAAAAGTCTATGGAGGAGTTTTGGATTGTCAGGTGCAATGTTTTCTGCCTGTTACAAAAAATCACATTAAAAATTTTTCTAAATCCAGTTTTGCTTAGATGAGAGCCAACCTAGAGTAAGTGTAAGGTCCTGTTTACTGGAACAAATACAACATTTGTTTTTAGTGAAATGGAATGGTCTGGAGTTGTTTAAGTGCTTTGCTGTGTGTCATTTGATATTCCAATAATAGAAAACTAGAGAGCTTCACTGCATAGGTTTTTGTCATTGTCTTGAGATTAAAGAAAAGCCATAAAATTTGAAACTACTTGTCTCTATTCGTAACAAGTAGAAAATGAAGTGTTTCAAAACTTGAAACACTGAGTGGGGGTATTCTGGAGAGAAAACCACCTTCTTGTTGGAGTACCATAAAATAGAAATAGTTAGAGAATTGGTAATTAGTATTTGGAAGTTTTGTTACAGAGTCTGGTCAAATTTAAATAGTTAAGGTAACCTTGGAAGGCAAACGTGTACTCCTTCATTCAGAGGAGAGAATTATTCCATTTTGGTGCAGATTGGAATCATTCTGACTGGAGTTAAATCTGAACTTTTCAACATTTTCCACAAGAGAAAATTCCAATGTTTTAAAAATCGCTGTAGTGATGAAAAGCATTGAAAAATACAAAGTGAATAACAAATGAGTTCTGAAACATTAAACCCAGGAAACTTCAACAATATCAAACCCTGTCTCTCGATCTGTTCTCGAGAAGACAAGTTTTGCAAAACTGAGTATTGTTTTGCAAGAAATTTGTTTTATGATGGAACTCAACCTTCCTGTGAAAAGTGATTTGATCAAATATGTAATGTGATCCACAAGACACTTTCCCAGTGCTAGGCAGTAGATGACTGCTGATGGCCTGGTTGGGAACCTCTGCTTCGCCCCTGCAGTTCATGCTGTGATTCCTGCCACAGCAGTAACTGCTGGTAGCTGCTAATGTCTGAATTACGGCCACCTCCTAATGAACAGGGAAAGCTCAAATACTACATGTGTATAGATAGTAAAATTCTCCCTGTAAAAGTAATAAGCTGCCTCTGACCAGAGTTGTTGCGAGTATGAGTTCAGAGAATGCAGAAGGGATGTGCTCGTCTTTTATTTAAGCTTTCTGCGGTCCTTTTTACCACATGCTTAGCCAAGTCAGCATGCCAAGGTTTTGAAGCTAATTGGGTTTCTAAAGCTCCTGATTTTTTTCCTTCCAGCATTCAATGTTTGTTTACATTCCCCTGGACTTGTTTAATATAGGAAAAAAACCCACAGTTTACAAACAGTAGAGGATGAAATAGAGAGTATGGTTATAAAATTAAGAGTTGATCAAGCCAGGAAGGACAGAAGGCCTTCTGGAGAAGAGGGTTAGGATAACAGTGAAAAAAAATCTTGACAAATAGCAAGAGCATCCAAAATCAACAGAATAAAATTTGGTAAATAAAATGAAAGGAAAGATGGTTAAATTATAACTACTACAAACAAGTAATGATCGCTACCATTTGATTGTGGTTTTCAAGCATGTTGGTGTCTCTGTGGGATGCCTTGGGCTGCATATCCAAGCGGTGCCCAGGCTGCCAGGCTGGGGGACACCATGGGAATCACAGTAACCCCGCAGTCACCAGCATGCTGCTCCTGTGTTTGTGGGTAACGTGTGTGTGTGTCTTGGGGGAGAGCACTTTGCTGTTGAAGAAGGGGAAATATCAAATAAAGAATAACTGACTAGACAATGATATTGCAGAAGATGATGTGGGAGAAATAGAAATACAAATATGATGCTATTGCAAGTACTGCAGTTCTTATTCTTCATTGTATTAATAGGTACATTATGTATATGACCAAGGATCTAGGCCAGCTATTAAGAAAAGTGTCCTGGTTGTGAGGAATTTATGTCCTGGAACTGAGTACCTATAGCAGTTGTGGGATTCTCTTTGCTGGAGCTTCCTGGCCCTACAGTGAGCAAACACTTGTGAGAGGTGGTGAATCTATCAATCAGTCCTTAGCCCTTGAGTCTTTCTTTTCCCTGTTTTCCAGTTGAGTCAAAGAAGTCACACAGAGAAATCTCCCCTAGCTGTTCAGACAGGGTAAAAGTGTCCTCATTCCTCCATCCCATTCAAACAGGGAAATAAATGTCTGCAAACCCATATGTTATTGGTATTAACTAAACTCAGTAACTCCTGCCAATCTAAGGCCTGATCCTGTTTAGACGAGTTCTTAAGCAGGCTAATGGAAGTAGCAGGAATACACAAATGCAGAATCTGACCATAAAGGGTACACCCCCCTCCAGATATGTTCATGAGTAAGAGAAGAGCCTAAGGAAAACATTTTCCGTGCTGTCTCTTAGGCTGAGAAAGTTTATTGTTTCTATTTTCTTATCCTGATAAAAATTCACAATTTCTTATCATCCACATTATCTCTCTCTGATAAAGAGTGCCTCATATTTCAGATGAACAAATCACTTCTATGAGACCTGCATGAACTTCATTCATAATGGCTCAAATTTGAGAGCCTTTTAAAGGCTCCAAAACCAGAGACTTATCTAGAATGGCCAAAATAAAACCAGGACTTCACTTCCCTTGAAGCTTTGCTGGTGGAAGTTGTAGTACAAATAGGGGTCAGATCTTTTTACTAAAATCCAGAGTTCCTACACCTTCTTATATTACAAGCAATTGCGAAGCAGAGTAGCTATATTTGCATTTTTAAAGGGACAGTGCCTACGTTTTAACGACAGAGCTACTAACATTGGCACTCCTGGCATGGTGAGACTGTCTCTGATAGGCAGAAGTTAGATAATCTGTCATTCCCAGAGATCCTGCTCTGGTCTGCAGTCCATGACTGTCCTTCCTACAGTGTCATACAAAAGATGGTGTTGATGCTTAAAGCATCAAGAGTTGAAAATTATTTTTAAAAACTTACGGTGCAACAGACCATTTGCAAGTTGGTATTTAGAAGAGCAATGGAAAAGACAAATAGGAGCTTTATTTGCCCAGACCAGAAAGAAAAAGAAAGACGAAAGCAGTAGTTTGAAAAAGAACAAAAAAAAAAAAAGCAACAGGATTGAGGTTTCTCATGCCTCATCCATAGTTGTCGTATTAGCAAAAATTCTGAGTATGTCTTGAGTAACAAAATAGGGAGGTACAAGATATGGAAAATACATGAGATAAGGAAAAATTTTGTCAAGCACTTATGTTTTTGACACAAACCCTGTATATTCTTGTATATATATATATGCACTATATATTCTTGTATATACTACCACCTCTCAATCCAGAATAGCTGTGATGATTTACACCATGGAGAGAATTCATTTATGTTTAAATTGTGTTGCCCTCACATAAATATGGTAAAATCAAGATCAATTTTAGTAAGAATCTTACTTGGTACTCTAAAACTGACAGTAGATATGGATGGAAACATGATATTATTGTTACTATTATTTTATCCAAAAAAGCTATAGACTTTTGCAGCTTGCTAACTAGAAAGAATATGGACCAAGCTTATTCTTGTTTTGCAAAGGCATTGCTGATTAAAGGAGGGAAAGCTAATCTAAGTCTGCTGACATTTCATTTATTATACTAAAGTATCTTCAATTACTGGGCATGTTTTGGTGTCTTTTTCTCCCCTTCTCTCTTCTGAACTGTAACTGAGGTAATCTATTGTGGACATCATTGGTAAATAATAGGACTCTGGCGTGGAATTGAATAACACAGCTACAGAGATAGTGTATGAACTCCCATTATATTTTTTCTCTTTTATTACTTAGAGACTGATGGTTATTGCTTTTCAGTTTCAAGGTATCACTTGAAAGGCCATCAAAATAGCTCAAAAGTCTTGCTGTGGACTATGGAGGAGCACTTCAGTGAAGATACTAAAAAACTTATCACTTTTTGTTCATGTCTGTATTTCACAGATAGGTACGCTAAAGAACATGCAGCTGAGATTCTGAGGCATGGCCTCGATGCTCCAGGACCGTATGCGCATGTATAACTTTACGCGGTGCTTTCATCATGACTACCAACCTGAGCAATAGCACATGTGTTTGCAAATACCTTTGGCATAAGGACCTTGTGTCCATTGCCTTGTTGGATGCTGAAAGCAGTGTTTCCTCCAAAATTATCACTTCTCTCCTATCTTTAATTTCAATAGTTATGAGATTTCCTATTTCAGCCCAGTGGCTCAGTCCTGAATTTTTTTTCCTTGGAGCTTTCTGATCAGCTGAGATAGGAGTTGCTACCATCTCTGAGGTTGAATAGTCAACATGAGATGATTTTTTGGTAATTTTTCTGTATTGCTTTGCATATTTGTTTTTTTAAGACTGTGCACTGTAAGATTTCTCTTTGTTCCTCTGACCTGCAAATCAAAAGCCTACACAGGAAGTACCCCGGAATTTATGCAGTTTCATCTGCTTTGATAACAAACAACTTTGTTCTAAAAAATGAAAGTCTGTAAGTAACTGGTAATTGGCATCCTTTGCAAACCAAAAGGCTTAAACCAGGGCTTAAGGGAGGCTATTTTAGTAGTAAAATGAATCATCTTGAAATAATCTAGTCCTCCACGTATGACAGAACATGCTGTACTGGTCAAGAAATGCCCTTATGATGTTTAGCTTTACAGGAATTGGCTAGAAAATAGGAGGAGCAGGTTCCTGCTATCACCTGTCCAACTGAACATTGTACCAAAGATTGACCTGCAAGTGGGCAGAGGGTCAAATTGCCACATACATCATTAATTTGTCCAAATCCTGTAGAACTATTAACTTGAGGGCATCAAATCTAGAGAGCTAGGCCAGTTAGAG
>NW_009599613.1:61816-92932 GCF_000690535.1 Cariama cristata | reverse complement strand
GAAAGAGGGGGCAAGACAAAAATGAGATGAAAGACAAACCAGGCCTAAAGCCTTGCAGAAAGCAGAACCCAGTAGCATTGACAGCACTGGACGTAATGCCTTGAAGTATTTCCCATGGGAAACTAAGTGGCCTAATTTGGTATTCTTGGTGCAGAGATGCAGAGGTTGGCCTGATGTAACATAAATCTACATACTGTACTTGAATAACATTTTATTTTAAGAATAATTTTGTATTGGCTGACCTGTAGCATGCAGAATATTTTTATGTTCTTTTTTATTATTTTACAGAGAGGTTTCAAAAGCTTAATATATAAGGACAGTCAAAACAGTTGCATCTTCATTATGAGGCCCTTGGGACCTTATCCCACTGCCAGTTAAGTTACAAGAATTTTGTTTCTGAGTTCAGTGGATAAGATCACAGGTTTTGTGGGAGCAAGGGGAGTTAGGCTCTCAACTGGGAAGTGAATAATGCTTTGCTGATCTCCACTGGAGTTAAGCAGTAGGCTGGGGAAGTTAATATGCTTTAGTTAAAGTAGGGGAGGTGGTGAGTTTTTCCTTTGCAGGGGGGGTGTGGGGGTGTGTGTGGATGGGGAGTCTGGGAGAAGACTGGCAAGCCCACTTTGGTATCTCAACAGAAACGAGACTAAACTTTTACCTAGTAGCCAGGGTGCAAACGTATTATCCTTCATTTTGGATTTATTTTTTAAATAACTGTATAGGCATAAAATTGGATATTCCTTTGTTTAAAGGAGGGAGTTTTAATGAGTATTACCTTATTTCTGCAGGACTCTAGTCTTTAGATAAAAATCGTCTATTTTACTCAGCATTTTTCAGCGATGCATATTTAATATACTCCTGATGCCTAAGAAAGGATTTGCATGAGGGGGAAGAAAAGAAACATTTATTTTAAAGAAACAATATATTTACTCTTCAAAACTAAGTCACTGAATTTATGGCACAAGAAGTCTTCTCAAAGACATGTATGTCTTAATTTTATTTTTTATGTTGTACCACAAATACTTTTGTGGCAAGACAACTGTTTACAAAGTCATGGAGCATTTATGAATGTGCACAACAAGGATATTCTATATCTCTGTTGCTATCTGGAAAGAATATCTGGTAGCTACTGGAATAAAAAGACATTTCTCACGTGATTCTCTTTGATACCAGTTTTGCTGCATCATCAGATATTTAACACTAAAGGCAGCATGGTTCAGTCCTACAAACAGAGATTGTGGGTCATTTTTCGTGCTGATCGTTTCATGATGCTCAGTACATCATAGTGTCAGTGCCGTAATTCCTCTCCATAGCTGTATACAGAACTCTGTCAGAGAGCTTTCCTTCCAAAGCCTTTTGATTCTTGCTTGAAAAACATTCTGTAAGTGTTAATATTATTTCTTTTCCTCTGTCTTGAAATATTTATTCAAGCAGTATCCCTGCTTTCAGCACCATATCAGTTCCCAGTATATATCTGCCACCTGATGCAATAATCCTTTGTCTGGATTATCAGAATGGGTCACTGCGGAATATATTGAAATGCCAAAGTGGAAGAGTTATAATTTTGTCTGGGAAACTAGCAGAACTCTTTTAACATGAAGGAAACTCCTCTACATATAAGCAGATTTGTTGAGGCATGGTTTTGGGCTGTTGCAGAAATAACGTTTAGCAACTTGTCAAATGTTTTGTGGTTGGATCCTCAGAAATCCAGAGCTGCTCTGCTAACACCATTCTGCAGGGTCATGGCATTACCGAGTGAAACAGGGAGCAAAAAAAAAAAGTAAAGATGCAGATGTGAGGGCATGATTTGGGTTAATGGTGCAAATGTAAGGTGTGAAAAATACACACTAAGGAAGAAGCGTGTCTTTCCAGTATAGTGAAGGTAAGTATCTGGTCTGGACTCAGTAGCAGAAAACGTATTGTAATTTGCAGTCCTGCACTGAGAAGCAGTTGTGATTAAAGCAGCCCAGGGTGCTTATGGTGAACTTTGTAAATCATCAATACCTTTTGGATTCTATGGTTTGCCTGTCCCTGAAATTGATTTCATACCATTGTGTGCTTTTTGTAAGGGTTCTTAATAGCATTTCATTTAATCTTGTGACTTCAAGACATAAAGCAAAAGTTTCTGGTATGAAGAATGCAGCGTACAGAAAGCTCCTTAAGAAGTCTTTCTCCACTGCTGTACCCTCTTCTCCAGTTAAGAATGGCTGCATTATGCATGTCAGGAAAAGGTCTTTTCCTCACCTATTTTAGTGAGAAATGCTTTAGTCGTGCCTAACATCATTAACTAAGTTTGCACTGATACACAGAGATGAAAAGTGTAAGGTTCTGGAGTGTGCTGAATAAATTAATAAAAGAGATCAGGGACAAGGAACAAAACCAGCTCTATTCCTAGTCAGCAAAACAAAGGGAAAGTATCTACTATTTAAATGCATTTGGATACTATATTGGATACTGTGTATACCTTTTTTCCCCCCTTTCTTTGGCTAAAGCCTGTCAGTTAAGAGTTGAACCCCTGAAAGGAATTCTAGACATCGGACAGGAGAGCCAGCAGTCTATATTGCAACGCCAAGATGCTGATTTTTTCACTAACTGACACAATGGCAAATCTTTCTGAATCCTGGCTCTGTAGGGTACCAAGTGCTCACAGCACTGATGTGGGCGTGTTAGAGGTTACAGACACTCAGTCTGTGTTGGGTCAGAGCCCACAGCAGTGGGCTTAGCTCTTCAGCCCACCCGGCACCTCTGCCAGCACACAGTGTGCTGTGGTGGAGGCTCTCAGCCTGTCACCTCACTGATGCCTTGGACACAATTTGTATGAGAGATAAAATCATATTGTGACAACAAGCAGTAAATTCTCCACACAGGTGTCTTAAGCAATGACTTCTTAAACCTCCCAGGAAGGACCAGGAGTTTTGAAATAACTTCTCAAAGGGAAAACTGACTCTCTTTCAAGAAACATAGTTGTTTCTCACATTTCTTCTGCCCTGTGACCATAATGTTTTTAATGAACTGGTCTGCATCTGTGTTTGTTTAACACCGTCACTAGCTATACTGGCTTCTGCTAGCTACAGCTGTGCTCTACTGCATTCACATTTGCTTTTTTGCTCCAAAGTTCCTTCAATAAGTCAAAATCAAAGAGGGAATCTACTTTATCAGGGGAGCATGACCTACTAGCTACATATCTCGTACTACTGCTGGTACCATATGGTGAAAATATATTTCTATCCACAGGCACGTATTTTTGCAATAGTTGGAAACTTGCTCTATGTTAGAAACTTCCTTTACAAGCCAGCACAAGGACTTAAACTTCGGTAGCCAAAGAGAACTTTGCTCACAATTTACCTTCTGTTTGGAATTTTTCACATCCTTAACATTAGCTTTATGCAGATCTTGAATCATAAAGGTTTTTAAGTTTATGGTACAATAAGCTAGAGATTATAAAGTTGCCCTGCAATAGCTTAAGTAGTTGTCTTCCAGTAAAGATTCTAGTGTAAATGATATTTCACATTCACTGAAATTATGATTTTGTAACACTTCACCAGGACCAACCACCAGGTTGCTGAACTCAGTTTAGTTTTCTACAACAGTCTCTAAAAATATTCACTTACCACTCAATTAGAAATGTTTTGGTAGATAACTAAGTAAACACAAATACAGGACATTAATAAAGACTTTTTCTCCCTTTTCTTTTTCCACCTCTTCCCGTATTTAGGCTGCCAGATTGTTTGTGTCTCAGAGAAATTAATTTTGGACAGACGTTTTTGAGAGCTTAGTATTTCGATATCTTGAGATACTCCACTTCAGAGGTAGTGTTGGTGTTAAAGACAATACAAGCAAATTTCACAAGGACTTGGCAACACAGAGCAATGTGTTAAGACTACATCAAATGCTTTAATAATATTTTAAAGTTGAGAGTGAACAAAGTGTCTGCCAAAAGCTCACACGGCAATCTCCTGAAATGCCTGAACTAAAACCTATTGAAACCAATGAGATAATTTCTGTGGGGATCAGTGGGCTTTGTGTGTTTGCTTTTGGGATTTGATCAGTGATGTTTGAACTGAGAACTAGAATTTTTTCAGCTTCCCAAAGCTCAGGAGAGTTTTGCACCTCATCATTAGATCAGGTTCATTTCCATTTAAGACACCTAATGGTGCCAGAAGACCTACTGTATTATAGTCTGAACATCTAACAGTAAACTAGACCAAGAACATTTCAGTGCTGAAGCTCTTTTTGTGTTCTTATCTAGGATTTTTGTTAAAACATCTTATGAAAATGTTTCTGAAACCTAATTCAATTCAAAGAAAGGCCAGAAAGGGGGATTTAATATATAAAATCTGAAGATGTTGTCCCCTGATTTGACATCCGCCCTGTCACTGAGAGGGACTACCGGATGAGCAGACTTTCTGCAGGCTGCACACTTTAAAGTTTCAGCGTGACTCTTTGAAAAAGCCAACATCAGAAGTAAATTACTTTCACTTCCCTTCCTTTCATCTGTTCACTGCAGTTCTCAAAATGGTATCTACTTATCATTCATCTGATTTTTTTCTATGATATTAAACAACTAACCCGCTTCCTTCCCCTCCCCTTGCAGTCCCTTGATTACCAACTTACCTAGTGGGAGAACAATGAAGAAAGGTAGCCAGCACAAGATAAACATGCCAACCACAATTCCCAACGTCTTGGCTGCCTTCTTTTCTCTAGAGAATTTAAAAAGTTTGAAAGCTAAGGAGTTCCTGGGATTGTGACCCTTGGGTTTGGTGCTGTTTAACGTGTCGTCATGAATGTTCCTGTAATGAATCCGTAAAGTCAGCTCCTTGGAGTTGGACATTTCTTTCATAACGCCAGCTTCCAGATTTTTAGTAGTCCTTTTTGCCACGATGTAGACCCGACAGTACATCACGAGGATGACGATTAAAGGAATGTAAAATGACCCCAAGGAAGAAAACAAAGCATAGAATGGTTCTTCAGTGATACGGCACTCTTTATCATCCTTGGGTGCTGGTTCTTTCCAACCCAAAAGAGGCCCAATAGAAATCACCATGGAAAGGACCCAGACACCTAGGAGAGCTAAAATTGCCCTTCTTCTTGTTACCAAAGTTGGATACTGGAGAGAATAACGTACCCCTATATATCTATCTATAGAAATTGCACATAGACTTAAAATAGAAGCTGTACAGCATAGCACATCAACTGCTGCCCAGATATCACAAAATATCCTCCCCAAAACCCAGTAGCCAAGGATTTCCAGTGTAGCAGAGAATGGAAGGACAGTAAAACTCAGCAACAAATCTGCTATTGCGAGGTTAATTATGAAATAGTTTGTAGGTATTCTTAAATGTCTATTGCAAGCAACAGAGAGAATTACCAAGATATTACCTATAATAGCAAAGAGTATAAAGGCACCTAGGATAAGCCCCACAATTATCGCCCTACTGATATCCAAGGCAGGTGAATCCAGATTGCTGGCTGTCTCATTGGAGTTGTTTGCAGAAAGATTGCCATAATTTAGTGCAGATACTTTCAAATATCCAGGTATCGATGAATTGTATTTTTCGCCAAGGTGGGTATTCATCTTAAAAATCATCCTCCATAGCAAGTTATGGTTGGATCCCTTGCACAACACGCAGATGATTTGAGTTCAGTTGAAAGTTATCTCTCTACCCAAGAAGTTGCTGCAAAGCCCCGGCCAGTTTTGGGTTGAGAACTCATCTCCCCACCAAGCTGTCAGCTATAAGCACATAAAACTTGCACAGCGTGAAGTCCTCTGAAGCCTGTCAGAAATAATAGGCTGTTCAAACTTGCTTAATTTCTCATACGAACTCGTTTAAACAGAAATTAGCAGGCAGAAGTCTTGGCTGGAGCTCAAAAGTAGCTGTTTCGATCATGAAGTCCCTGAAATAAAAGACAGGTTTACTGTTTTCCCTTGTGCATTTGTGGTTCTGTTGGAAGGATGCCCCTGTCTAGCTGCTCTGACATACGTCTCCGAGCAGGGTTTGTCAGCACTGGGGCAGCTCGGCGTGAGCTGGCTGCCTGCGCTCCCGCTGCATGTGCGGGTGACATCACTGCGGCCGGCCCCGTCACAGCGCTAGGGGGCAGTGCAGTTCAAGTTAAAACTCCCATGTCAGTCTGACAGCTAAACAAATGGAATACATCAATCTTAATTAAAGCATTTGCCACATAAATCTGGATTGGAAACCTTTAAAAAAACAGTTTCATTATCTGAGAAAAATATACTCGGTGGGATGTGGTGAAAAAAGCGATTTCAGTACAAAATGATCTAGCACCCTTTTGCCTTTTGCTCACCAAGGAAATGTATTTGAGTTTATTTTGTAATCGAAGTGAATCACATGCCATTTTAGAGAACTAATCATCTCCCACCTTCTAAGGACAAATAGGTAGGTTCCAAAAATCCTTTAGTGATGGCATAAAAACATAGATGGAATAGTTTGTTTCTAATTGTATACTTTCTGTCAATAAAGAAAAATTAACAGATGATCAAAATCAAAATCTCTATTAAAATCTTTATGTTTGTTCTGTACTCCTGTGTACCAGACACATCTGTGGCTTCATCTCCTCCTTTCTACCTAAATAACTTTTCTAAGCATAGGTGCATTATGAATCCCAGCCTGAACAGAGCTGAGCACCCTTACTCACAGCCAAAGTGAGGGCAGTGAAAGGTATTTAGTAGTCTTTTCAAGCTAGTCTTTATGCTTAAGTATCTTCCTATATCTTTGCTAAGGGCTGTGAGATCGCTGAGACTGTTTTTAACTCATTGTAGCTCTGGGAAGAGCTATCCTCTTACAGTATCCTCTAAAGGGAAAAATAAGTAACAACTGAATAATTTTTTAGATAATAGCCTTTAATATTGAAAACAGTGGTTTCTTGGTTTCTTCGTTTTGTGTAGCTTTGGGTCACCAGGTGGGGGTGGATCTCAGATCTTTATAGCTCAGTGCCATTAAAAACAAAAAGTGAAAGGTTAGCTGAACATATAAATGCCAAAATACTGTTCTCAACTTTCTGTCATCAGATTATGTCCTACAGCTGTTGTCTGCAGTACTCTGGGTTACTGTATATTGATTTTCCTGTTACAGAATGTACTGTGTTTAATATAAAAGGTTCATTTTTAATAAGGCAGCTATTGCTGAAAGTTGCAGCTGAGTCTGATTTTAAGGGCAAACCATGTAAACAAAAGCTCTGGTTGAATTTTATTTGAGGAGTGTATGGCAGATGTTTGTATAGCCCTTCCCAACAGCAGGGACTATAGCAAAGCACCATCGTTCAAAACTTTTCTTTGAAACATTTACAAGAATGACATGATAACATGTCATGGAGTTACTGAAGGGAAGATGAACAAACACTCAATTTATGAGCTTAGCCTCAGCTTTTCTGCCTCTGCTGTCTCCAAGGCAGAGCTTTCATTGCTATTCAAAGCAGTTAGCAGATTTTGATTTTGGACATATATCCTTCACACTTACCATTCTTGCTGGACTCCGCATAACCACTCTCAGTTTTGTTTGTGATTTCTGATTTTGTTTCTCTGCTTTCTCTGTTTAAACCGTGAATTCCTCAGGCTAGGGGCTCTCTCCTTTTCCGAAGGTGCAGACAGGGCTGTCGGGAGGTGTGATTACAGCTGCGTGTGGCCAGAGCATCTTCTCAGTACCACTCTCAGTGGAGCTGTGGTAGAGCAGAGGGCAGCAGGAGCAGCTGCTTGCCTGGGTGTCCTGGTGGGATTGCATAGCCTACAGCAAAGCCTGCATCTTCCCAGTCTTGGTGCTTGAGCTAAATCGATTACAGCTTGTTTGATTAGATCATTAGGTCCAGAGGTAACAATGTTTCAGCCTTTGGCATGTAAGAAAATATGATCACTGCAAAATGTGGAGAGGTTGGATAAGAAAAGATCAGTGAGGGAGTAAACTGGTGTGCTTCAGTTTTTTAGCTGGCGATGTGGGACATGCCCAGCCTGCAAAGAATAACGGAGTGGCCTGTAACTCCTCCCTGGCTTCAGCCACGCTACATTAAGATTTTGTAGCCCTGAGGAACCAGCCGTTCAACAGCCACGTCCAGGAGTCAGCTGGTTCCAGCTCGCTGGCAAGGTCCAGGACAACGTGCCAACAGCAGTGGCAGGAAAGGGCGGAAGGGAAGGGAATAGGGATTCTACCTGGTAGCACTTGGAGTAAAACACGTTTCTGCTCAGTATCTTTTGCTGGCAGGAGTACTGGGATCGGTCTGCTTCCCTTACTAGTGCTGCTTTCTGTGCCCCTCTAGATAAAACAACAGACAGAAAAGTCCTATTCCAGGGGACAAAGAGGAAGATGAAGCTACTGCTCATCTCTTACAGCCCTACTGAGGAGTCTGATGTGTTTGCACATCTCTGTTTACCAGTCTGTGTAATAAGATACTGACTGAACAATCATGAGGCTCAGCTGATTAATGTTCACAAATAGCTTTGAGATCCTCAGTGGCAGGTGCTATAATAAAGCAGAGTGTATTGAAACCCAGATGTGAATGTTAACTATTTACCTACCTTTGGATGAGTGATAGAGTAGGTACCGCGAAAAACAGGCTACTTTTTCTGCCAAGTTCAAGGTAGCACTTCAAGCTAGTGCAATCAAAAACATCTGATCAGAGAAGTGCAGATAGTATACATCGCAGAGTTGCTTTTATTCCAATGAATCAGTTTGCAATGAAAAAGTAAATTTAATAGCCTGGAGATTCTATTCTATATTATTTCAATAATGATGTACAGCAAGACAGGATGCCATTTAGCTATTCAATGTACTTCTGTGGAGAGCTTGCTGAAGCAGCAAAAGATTGGATACAGAACATACATTTGAAGGAGAACATCTTCATATGTTCTTAGACTAGTCCAAAATTTGAACTATGCTGAATGTTTAAAATGTATTTTATTGTATCAGATAAATGATGCAAAAGGAGTCCTATTGTCATGGCTCAGTTTTGTAAAGAGCTGTGTTCCTTTTATTCTTCTTTTACAAAGTGATGTTAAAAATATATACTGGCATTTTGGTCTGATTTCAGAAACACAGCAGAAGCACTTCCAGAGCACTTTTGCAACACCAGCGAATAACAATACAGCCTGCTCCTAATTGGGTGTAGGAGTATGCCCTGATATATAATTTAAATGAGTATATCTACATATAGTTTTATGTAATTCCTCTTAATTCTTTGATTTAATTAGAAACTCTGATAACTCTCAGCAATAAACAGATATGACTCAAGAAAAACAAGGCTATAGTGTCAGAAATAGTTTAGCTTACTCACTCTGACTTGAACATGCTATCGTATTTGATACAAGTGTTCTTGTCATACCAGCCCAAACCAGAAAGCTTTCCTCCCATGAAAGAAGTATGAAAAGCAAGAAGCAATGAGGAGAGCATTGGATGCAGCTGTAGAAATATCTCACTTCTCTGCCACTGTCTGTAATACTAAAACATTTCCAAGAAGTGGAGTGAGGAGGTGGGCTTGGAGAAGGTATTTTTATGATTGTGGATGGGCATGTAGACTCATGTGATGCATAAAATGTATGTGCAGCTCAGAGATGTGAGATTCTGATTGTTTGGCACTAGATTATTTTCTTCATAATACAGCTTCTTTGTAGATAGTGTCAGTCATTAAAATATACTGATAAAAAGATGAAACTCTTGCCTGTTTTTGTTAGAAACTTCAGTGTTAGTTACACAGCTACACTCATTTTATTGCTTGTTTTATTAGTTACAGATGGTGCAAAATGTTACTGCTGGTTTGGTACAAGTGTTCTTTCTGAAGTCTTCTTTCTCTAAGGACCACTGGACAACACTTAAAAACCACAGACAATGTGATCCACAAAATTTCTTTCTTTCATTTCCGTTACTGATGATTAGCACATCTTTGTCCTTCATGGAAAACATCTTTGGCTTAGACAGAGTTGTGAAGAATTTCCACAGACATTGGAAATATATAGGATTATAGTTTCCTTACATTTCATGATTAAGCAGAAGCTAGATCCCTTTGAATGTGTGCACACAAGCCCTGAACCTCGGGACAGGGTCCATTTCCATGATGAGAAGAGAAAAAATGCATTTAAAATGCTAATTTTCAGTTGTCAAGTAATGATATTTAAAAACCTGTGGTTTTATTTTCAGAGTAAGAAAGATGTATCATAGGATTGTATTAAAAGCTAGGGTTGTTAGCTTGAACCTGCCAAAAGATTGCAAACACTTGCAATTTTGAATGATCTTTTTTTCTGCAGTGATTCAGTGTTTGTCATTTTTAGGTAAATAGATTTTAAAGAACATTTCCTAAGTAAGATGTAGGCAGTTCACTAAAATACTATGCTCTTTATGTTGTCACTGGCTCTTAAATCGTCTTCCAGGTTTAGGTTTTGTGGGCCCATTTCCCAAACTGAAACATGTTTTTTCTCACACTTGTTTAGCTGTGAATTTCTGCGAGAGCTGTGCTAAAGACTCCCAGAATTACCAGTTACTGATACAGGCCCTGTCTCAGAAACAGGCTTTGTGAGGATGATGCCGGTTCAACTTTTTTGAGCAGAAGGTAATGGACTATGTATTTAGGTCTGGTAAAAAATCAGTATTTAGAAGTCTGGAAAAAGTATGTCCCTGCCTCAAAAAGAGAGAAAATAACAGCATCTCTCCAGCAGTAGGAGAAATGAGTGCATGTCTGTGTGTGTAGGTTTCAGCTTAAAAATGCTTGGGAAGCTGATGAACCCACTTAATGCTGTCAGTGTTTAAAAAAATGTCACCAAGCAATTGAATTTAAAAAAAAAAAAAAGAGATGCCAATGTGGAATTCACACTACGGCAAATTACATCCTCTCTCAAGACAAAACTCCGTGTTACAGGTCTCTGAGACAATTTTGGGGGATGCCGCTCTTTTAATGCAAACTGCACTTTGTCAGAAACCGTGGGGCCAGTTTGGTCACAGCTCCTCTCAGGTTGCCACCCTGTTGCATGGCTCACCTTACCATCATTCCACAAGTGCACTGAAGGGAGGAGCTTTGGTTACTGTTTTGTGCCTTCTGCTCTGAGACTCTTACCTGTTTTTTACCAAGTACACAGTTTGCAACCAAACACTGCATGTTAAACACACCTGCAGGGAGCAGAGACAGAGGGAGGACCTGCTAATCTCAGCAGGCTCCAGAATTATTTTTCTTTCTCTATCACACCATAGTATCACCATAGCATCCAGAAAGCACAGATGACTGCAAGCTGTTTCATCCTCCCCAAAACAGGAGAAAACAAGAGAAACGAGGTGCTACATCTGAGTGCCTCTGCCTTTTCTCTATGCTATATCTAAAATATGCATTTTTTCTCTTTATCTGCCTCCATGTTTTGATCACGTGGTTCATTACCGTTGCTTTCTTTTGACACCTGCCCTCTGCTCCCTGGAGATGAGGAGAAAGGAGAGGGCAGAGCACTACTACTCAGAAGTATCATCATCCTGAAGCTGCAGTAGCAGCTCTAGCCTGCATGCTCTCCTGTTACAAAAACAAAGCATCACTTAGACAGTAGCACCAATGAGCAGCTATAAACAGGCTCCTTCAGGCTACTTGAACTCTTCAAAAAAAAACCCTTCAACACTCCTGTTTGCTCTGAGGTAATATTATTGGTATCTTCCCAGGAGAGGACTAAAACTGCTAGAGAAGTAACTATCACAGAGTTAGATAGATATCAAATATCAGCAGAGGATGACGAAAAAAGTGAGAATTTGTGGAGTCCCCACTTTTCTTTATGGTCTGCTGGCAGGCTGGCATACAGGATATCATTTTCTTACTATTTATGATCCTCTTATCAATTCATGCAGACAACTTCTTTTCTGCTTGTGGTTGCACTGGGACTATCAGTGAAACAAAACACATGGTTCTATCCTATTGCCAAAAAAAGAATCAAAATGTTTCTACAGGAACAATCACTCATGTGATTCTTTTATAAATTGCAGGTCTCTTCTTAAGCGTTTCCACCTACTGGCATTGAACAATAGCACATTTCTGGGACCATAAAAAGAAATTCTTGTGGTGGAAGAAAATTTCATTTTACTGAGTTTCCTTTGACTTTTTCCAGGAAGTCATGCTGGCTTGGAGCTGATTGCAAACTATGGGGAGATCACAGAGCTATTGGAAGATAATATTAGCTGACAAGATGTTCTGACAAACTGTAATGCAATAAAAAAATTCTTACTAAGTTATTCATACAAAGCATAGGATATCTTTACTAAAAATAAGAAAAAGCCATGAAGCTGTGTTTGACACATGTGCAAGATTATAGTGCTGTACTCATTTTTTGTGTGAATGTGAAATAGTGAAAATCTGTCATAGAATATCAGTGTAAAGGTGCTTGCGAAAAAGCCCTGTGCTTGGTGAGGTGGTGGGATAGAACTGCCCCTGCACTGTATGTGCTGCTGCTCTGGTTGTACAACATGCAATCCTGATTGGTTTCCTCTTTTCTTCTCTATCTAGAAATTTGGTCACTTAGTTGCTGTTACACTGCAGTGTGCCTAACCAGAACAACATGGATTAAAGCCATAAATGCAGGAGAGAAAGGGAAACTTTTCAAAGGATTTTCTTGTACACTCTCAATTGTTGCTTGAAATATGTATGCCTTGTAGAAAAAACAGTCTCCACTCCGAAATAGAGGCCATAGTCCTTATTAACTATGCCTTGAAATTAAAAGGGATGAAAGGAAAAATGTGTGTTAGGTTCAGGAATCTCTCTCTAGTTCCACAAGACTCTATTAAGAGCTTATTTGCCTTCTCAAACCACTGAGACAGATAATCTAGGAATGCTAAACTGGGCAGTGGGAGGTGCAAGTGAGTTAGCTTAGTCTTGAGGAACCATTATCACAGGGATCAAACTTTGGATGCATAAACTAAGTAGCTTTGTTTAAGGCCATGGACTTGCCATGGCGAATACTGGCTAATTGGCTATGCAGGGTACACAGTGGTCCCTGTAATAAATTTCTAATAATGTTGATGCTTTGTTTGATCAGAAGTCCTATTTTATTTCTTTCTCTTCTCATCTTTCATCCTTCCTTAATAGTCAGATTTTCCCCCAATTCTAGCTGTGACCTTTTGAAATATGTTTAGATTCTTTCATAAACCTATTGATTTGTAAGCTAAGAATGAATCTAAGCTCCAGCAGTCTAAACATCATACACTATGAAGTTTGTCATGGCTCAGGTGCCTAAAAGAAACTCTGTCCCTAAGTCAGCTCATGACAGACATCACTTGACATGCAAGCGGCTGAAAAGCTTAGGCCATTTGAAGGACTCACACTTTAAATAAAACACAGCAGAATGCAGAATAAGTATTCTATGAGAAAGATATTACAAAAAGAATGATTTTGTGTTTGGTGAATGTAATAAAATAGACCTGTAGCAGAAAAGTGCTGGTTGGTCATGGCTGGTCTGTATCCCATCTGCAGTGATAAATGTATGGAAGCTATCCAAAAGAAAGTGTAATTTCCTTACAATGCTATGCTAAACTGCACTGAGAAAAGAGGGTTACTTCCTGATCCCAGTTGGAGATGAGTCCTAAACCTTGGTGAAATCTTTGACATGTGCAATCTTTCAGAATTTTAATCCAATAAGGGGACATTTATGGGAACCAGATGAGTTTCAAGGCTTGTGTTTTGCGTGGGCTGACTGTTAGCCTGCTCAGCCCAGCAGTGGAACAGCCATGATAGCTGAACTAGGCCACTGCTTCTGCCAGAAGGGCTTTTTAGCCTGAACACTGACCTCTGGGAGATGGTTGTGTGGCTTCTAGGCCAGAGGTGGTTAAAGCCTGGCCAAGGTGAAGTATGAGTGGAGTGAGACAGGTCTGTCCATGCCTGCCCAAAAGTCACCATGTTAAATGCCATCATGATTTATTTAGAAAGTCGCCACACTTTATTTGAACTGTTCTGCAAGGCTCTGAGCAGCTTCACCTCTCATGAAGTCCTACTGATGAACAAGAGGGCTTGTTGGATGCTGGCCTGAGCTTCCTAGGTAAAGCAGAGAATTGTGGTGGTGAGGCAGGAGAGGGATACCAGGCTGCCCTGAAAGGATGCTTTCCTTTCCTATGCATTTAAGCTATCTCATAACTTGACTCTTTTAGAATAGAATTACAATGGAATCAACTTGAGGTTTTAATCTCCATATTATAGTTCGTTCTAGATCATAAAAATGAAAATCAAGACAGATAGCACAGTCTTTTTTTAAAAAGGCACATGGCTGGATATATTTATTTACATTAAATAAACTAGTCTTCATTTAAAATATTTAACATGACATTAAAAGGGCAGTAATTAAATGTTGAAAAAAGAAAAACATTTTAAACACAACAGATAACTCATGTTACTCACTGTCATAAAATAACATCATGCCAAGAGCTGTGCAAGATTAGAAGTAGATTAGACACTTATGTGGCTAACAAACAATCCCTGATAAGCTAGCCAAGATAACCGCAGTGTTATAAATCTCTGTGCCTCAAGAAATTAACTTGAAGGTAAATTCAGGCTGGATAGAAACTTCTCATACTGGCAGATTATATCATAAGTAATTAGTGTCATTTCTCTGCCTTCTTCTGAACCATTTCTTCATTCTAATAATTAGGTACTGAGCCTAAAGTAGTATTTTTAACAGAACAGAAATGTGGCTGGGAAAGAGATTTTTCAAAGATATCTAGGCGGACTCAATACTGTAGTTGCACTGAGTGGGAATTGTGCTGTCTTGCTATTTTTGACCTTTATCTTTAAGCACCAGAATACCTTATTGGCCCTTAGAAACTTATGAAAATTTCCCACCTGATCTGTGCATGAGAGCCAGGATTACTTCTGAGCCTGATGATAGCCCTCCCTTTGTTTTTAAATATCCAGATGGTTTATTCTGCCTCTAGCAGGTCATAGCAATTTAGGTCCCAAAGTACTAGGACATTTTAAACCTAAACTTCAATTTTACACATTGGCACATTTTTGTGAAAGACCAGTATTTCCTTTTTAAAAAAAAAATCATAAACTTATTTTTCGTCTCTCTCAATTTCATTAAGTTCTGATCATGGTGTGTACAGTACTTCATTACATTTTTATGACATTCAGAATTTGCAATTGCAGCGTAAATATCTTATTGCCAGTAAGTGGATGGGGACTCGCTGCTGATAAACACTGAAATTCATCTTGCTGTGGTTATATACCAACTCATTCTGATGTTTTGCCTTGATGAAAGTGCCTGGGAGAGTCAGTGACTGAGTTTTATGAGTGCAATAATACAGGCCTTTAAAATATGGACCATAGATCTTCATTCTAAGAAATCAATGTCAATTTATCATCTACGTTGATCTGCTCCTTTTCATAAATTGGTATTAGGTATATTCCAGGCTATCTTTATTGGAGTCAGGCCATTTTTTTATTCTTGAAGTATTTTTGACTTTTAGTTTTGGTAAAATATGGGTACCTCTGAGAAAAGGAAGCAAGTCTAGGCTTCCTGTCTTATTGGTTCCCTGCTCCAGCTAAAAATCCTAGAGAAGCTGCAAGCTTGTTTTTCTCCTCCATATCTCAGTAATTATCCAGTCTTTCCTTTCCTGAACTCATGGCAGTAAAAATAATGTTAAATGGCAGAATTGCTTGGAGAAGAATTAACAAACATAGCAAAAAGAACTGTAACAGTGACTTCTTTCATATCTTCAAATGTGCCACTCCTAATAGTCTGTTAATTTAAGCAGGAAGAAGAAAATTTTGCACTGTTCTGTAGTCTGGAACTTGCTGAGAGAAACTCTCTCTTTTGTGTCTTTTCTTATAAGGACAATTAGAGACTGCTGTTTAAGTAGTGAATCAAGATATTCCCTCTTCCATAGTACTTTATTAAGATTCAGCTTGTGAGCCAGGTATTTAAGTGTTACAGATTCTCCTCCTTCACGATAGTATTTTGAATGCGTATGAACATCTCATAATACTTTAAAATATGCATTAGTAGTTTCACAGCACTCAGAGTAAATAAAAGAAGTGCATGCTACTCCGTCTTTTAGAGATGAGTAGAAGAGGAGAAATAAATGAATTTTTCAGTATTATCCAGCACGTCAGTGACAGTCGAGCACTCAGTAGCTAGAACACACACCTACAGATAAACTGTGAGAACTTCAAAGAAAAGAATTAGTTTGGCCTGTATTTTCTATTAAAATGAACACTGAACTCTTCTCTGAATTAATGTTAAATATTCATGAATCCGCTGCTTTTTCTATCTTCTATTCTTGTGAGAAGCCATAAAAATCTATAACCACACTCTATTTCTCCAGAGAAAAATTAGGTGAAAGGAAACATCCATTTCTTGTCTTTTTCCTGTCAAGATTTGGAATAATTATGTCTACTATTAAAGCAACTGGGAAATACCTATATCTATTTAATTCTAATAAAGTGTGCATTAGATATAAAAGTGAACTGCTTGTGTATTGTCTAATAGTTGATGGTAGTGTAAAAGAATAATGAGAACAGCTTTATTTTGTAGAACTAAAATAATCTCTACTGCTTTCATATTCCTGTGGTTTAACAGAGGGACATGCAAGATCTGGCTGCTGCTTATGCACGCATGTCCTGTGGCACTGCAAATCAGGAGAGTGCAGATGGTTTTAGAATCATTGCATAAATGGGTTCAAGCCAGGGAAAGCAACTGATCCCTCCATATTGCAAACGAGAGAAAGAAGAAAACCTGCAAACCACCTTTGCGGGTCTCGCTTTGATTATTTAGCTACTTTGACAGGTGCCTAAGCAGTCTAAATGTTTATTATGGATTACATAGGTATGTTGTGCCTACCAGTGCAGTGCCCAGATTTGTTATATGTAATTTGGAGTCAGAAGCGTTCACCATTTCACGGAGTCTATGCTCTATAATCCTTTTTTAGCATCCGCAACTAAAACCAGGCAGCAACAAGAAATACTCTCTAATAGGAGAAAAATGGTCTGATCATTATCAAGGAGTGTGAACAATGCTCCAATTGCCAACTCTAGCTAACGCCACCAGGCAGGAGGGCTGGCTCCTATGAGCAACCTGACCCTATGTCCCAGACCCAACTGGGACAGTTGCCTGAAGCATTCTAGTGCTAAATGCAGATTGCACAGCAGGACAGGGAAGGAAAGCTGTTGGAATTCAAGGTATTAAGAACTTTATAGTCTGTAACCAGCACCTTGGCTATAACCTGGAGGTTTACTGGCGGCAGCGTAGAGCTTAGTGTAGAGCAGAGACTGCGTAGTTCAGTAGCACTCTAATCTAGATTCTTCACAGAGCTATCAATAATTTATTAAAGTTAAACACAATTATCGATTTGTCATTTTCTTACATAAACAGTATAGCTGTAACACCAGGCGTACAAGATAAGGGCCTTTTCCTGAAAAGGCCTATAACCGCACGACTATCTACTCTTGGATTCATTTACCAAAAGCAAAGCAATGTGGTGCTGCAGAATGCAGCTGCTTCAAGCTATTGTTTAACTGAGATATTAAGTAGGATTTTGATGGAATTCACATTTTTTACACATTCATTGCAAGAGATATTCTTGAAAGTGTCAGAAGTTACGGTGAGTCAGAAATAAAAGTGAGCTAAAGGCAGCAATTTTGACCCATCAGGAATAGTTTCATTTTCAGAGAGTTTTTGCAAGATCATTCTACACATTGTCCCCCACCAGCATTGGGCAATGCAGGATCCACAGCCAGTCATAACCACCTGTCCTTGAGAACATCTCATTATCTTGCTAGTGTTTGGTGTAAAGAGCTAAATGACGAAGGAGGACTGTGAGTAACTGTGTCTGGGGAAAGATCAGAGAAATACCTGAGAGCTCTGGGAGTGAAATTATCTGCTTGAATCTGTCAGAAGTATGTGGAGGGACATACAATGGGAGTCTTTTGGAAAAGCTGAGTGCACCAATGGGCACAGTACATGGCAGCCTATGAAAAAGGACTAGGCACTTGATGGCATCCTCAGAAATTCATGTTTTGAGATATTGCCAATGATTTCTGGTCCCTGAATTTTTTAATTCTACAAAATACATGTTTCAAACAAATAGGAAATTATCCTTTAGAAATAATCTGTTGATGAGCTGATATATGGGGTGTCGTTTGGATACTTTGTGTCCCCACAAGGCAGTGGTTCTGCAGACTTTGTCCATTCCAAGTCTGTTACTCAGGTTAATATTTGTTGTAATTAAGAATGACATTCTTGACTCCAGCACCATACATTAGGAAAAAAACAATTCAATAAGGCGTCGACTAGCTTACAAGTTAGCAATGCCAGATGAAGTCATTAGACTTGTCAGTCGATCTGGCACCACTCTCTTGATGAGCAACTTTCCTTTTTTGGGTAGGAATCACCCAACATCTCTGTGGCTTAGGGAGATTTAGTTGTAACCAGAAACTACTCCAACAGTAGTTGGTTAAAAAATAACTCACCTTTGTTTAAGGACATCTAAGGAAAGAGCATTCTGACCTACTTCTACAAGGGAGCTAGTCACAGCTTCTTTACTTCTGACCTTTTGGAATGAGCATGGACATTTGCTCATGATGAAGATAATGGAAGAAAATATGTATGAGAATGAGTCACTGAAATTTTTGTTCAGAAGGCAAGATCCAGGATCCCAAGAGATCTTTATTTATAGCCTAAGCAAACTCAATAGAGAGTTGCAGGAGGACAAATGAAACTGTAGAAGAAGCTAAAGTAATGAATAATGATAACTCGAACATGCTATTTCCATCACAAATTAAATGAGCACATTATGGTAGTAAAACTGCAAGAGAGCTAAGAGAGTTTTAATTCTGTGGAGCCCTGCAAGAGTTTTTGGAAGATAGGTTGGAGAAAAGGTTTCATTTCACTTGTTGCCTTTATTTCCATCTAAGCAGTGCAAAAAGGTTTCATTTCACTTGTTGCCTTTATCTCCATCTAAGCAGTGTGGTAGATGTCTAGAATAGAAACAGCTACAAATCTGGAGAATATTCAGAATAATACCATGGTCTGCATCTCATCTTTGTGTCTGTCTTTAATCTTACTACCTCAGAGTGTGATATTACCATAAATGTATTGAAATATATTCAGGAACAAAATATATTTACAATTGCAAGGATAAAATCAGACTGCTTCAATGTAACATGTCTGTCACTCACATCTTGACAGTGATTATAAAGTAACTGCAGCCAGAAAATGGATCCTGGACTTCTCCAGAGCTGATGGAGGAGTGAAAAGTTCCTGATATGCACATTATTGAATGAAAACAAAGACTCAGGTGATTTTATGTGAGTGACTGGCCTGTGTATATATGTAACAGAAAGGCACTATGAAGTTAATAGCAGTACAGTGTACATTAAGAATATCACAAATGTCACACCACCATTCTTCAGCCTTTGGGCTGTGATCTCTTCTGATCAGACTAATTCTCTGATGCACCCCAGCTCGGGGGTCTGGTCTGGAGAAGCAGTGCTGCTACTAGGTAGGGCACTGGCCTGAGCCTGAGGAGATGGTAATGGTAGTCTGAGCTCTTCTAATGGGTTACTGAGTGAATTTAGACAAGTCATGCACTCTCCTAGTGCCAGAGTTTCACTACCTTTCGCAAGGAAATGATGATGCCTGTCTTTTAAGTAAAATACCTTCAGACGTTTAGCTGAAAAGCAATATATCAGAAAGATACTATTACTAGCTGGGAGGAAAATACAATTTTGTGAACACCCAAGCTTTCCCCTTCCCACATGCACATATATATATGTTCAGACCCACTTTAGTACAAATGTGATTTTCTTCTGTTTATACTTACAATCATGATTCCTGTGTCACTGCTTCTGCTAGAGTGAATTTTTCACAGAGCCTCTGTAGCCTTTTACGCATACTAACAGGGTGAGTGCCTGTTCGTCTGTTGTGTGACTCTGAGGCTATTGCAGAGAGAAATAACATCAATGTTTAAAAATAAATGAGCAACTGAGAACTTTAGTGATGTACCTGTCTCTGTGATGTCCTTCAGTCTTGGGAAAATGGAGCGGTTGGAAATACAACTTGGGTCTTTTTGGTGGTGGATGGATCGGCTGCAGTGCGTGCTCTTGCTGGCTGTAACAGGAGTATTTTTGGAATGGATGAAGGGGTGATTCTCTTGCCTTGCTTTGCACGTCACTGTGATCTCAGTGCTGCCGAATATATGATGCGTCTCAAACTGCAAGTCTCGCTTGCAGCAGCTGCATGATGAATGTAAACTGCTACTAGAAGAAATGAAGGTAACTCCCAAGTGGGGGATAATAGCTATTTTTTTCACCGTTTGTTGCTGGTTTGTACCATAAGAAGTTTCCATATATCTAAAACACAGACTATGTCTCAAGCAAACATTTTAGAGATGCTGATCAGAATTTTCCAGTGGAAAAGATTTTCATCGCAAATTCTTTGAAATCTTTACAAATTCTTTTAAATTCTTTGTAATCCAAACTTTCCACAGGAACATGGAGATTCTGCTAAACCTTCACTTACTGTTATGTGGCAGGGTGGAAGTTCTGATCAGTATCAGAGAGATAAAGGCCCATCATGAGATAGCTCCGTGACAAAGTTATTCATCTGAATTATGGGTAAGCCAGCATTCCAATTCCTCTTCTACTTGTCTCAAAGTGGGACATCTGACTGCTCACCCACATGGCTCTCATATTTCACTTCTTTCCCATGGTTGTCAAGAGACTTTCTTTCCATCAGTTTTCTCCTTTTTGCCTGCCTGTTCCTGGCTGGCACTGTTCTTTGAATGCTTTCAGTTGGGTACCTGGCTAGTGGATGCACTCACCAGCATGTTTGCGGAAGGACTGGGTAAATGTTGGAGTGGCAAGAAGATAAGGGGTAGCTCAGCATTTAGCTGTACCTGGAGCAGGGTAGAAACTAGGGCTTTTTTTCCTTTTAGACTAAAGAAATCGTAGAGCTTGGTTAATAGCTAGATGTTCCCAGGAATATGGGAAGGTGTGTACTGGTAGGGGACGGTTGGGGACTTCCAGAGATGATGGAGGCTGCTGATCTGTGATCATGGCAAGGGTTGGAGTGGAGGTCACTGCTAGCGCACAGATAGGTTTGCTGTAAGGTTGTCAGGATTGTCCTGATGTGTCTGCCTTATTTTGAGAAGGAACTCCTGCCTACAAGTGAGGCAAAGCCATGGCACTGAGGGGAAGCAATGGGGTGGGGGGGACTGTGATGGGTGAAGCCTGCTGGGAGGGAGGCATAGCAACTCCCACTGCAGGGTGGTTGTTGACCGTAATCCTTAGTCCTCTGGTGGGAAACTTCAGATGGACAGTTACTGTGTTTTGCTGTTGCTGAAAGTCTAACAGCTGTGCTTCTAATATCTCCAGTGTGATCTTCCATCATCCATTAAATGGTGGCCCAGACAAGTAGCAAGGGAAGCCCCAGAGGAAGCAGCTGTGATCATGTGTTCAGCAAATTAAGAGCAGCGGGGTATTTGTCTATAAAGTTCTTTATTATAAATGGAGAAGTAGAAAGCAGAAACACTGTATAATTTGCAGATCCATGTCTGAACTTACATAAAAAATGAGTAACATAAAAGATCATTAAATGTTGTACAATGAACCTGATTGATTTTGAGATTTTTGGTAAGTGGTAATAAGGAACCTCATTAAATTTTCATGACTTAAGGCATATTTCAATTTTCTGAAGCTTTGCATCTCCGAAGTTCTTATTTGCCATTATTAATGAAGAGTCTGAAAGTATTTTGCAAACATTAATAAGAATATATTCACAAAACATACATCTTCAATAATGTCTTTGAGAGTGGAGTTTTGTATTCATGCAAGTGTAAAAAGCCATATTAAACATATTCTGAATACACAGGACCACATTAGCCTGAAGTTATTACAGGTTTAGAAAGGAAGTCATATGCAGGGACACAGACAGGAACAGAAGCTCATAGGATAGCATTATGGACTTATTTTGATTTGGCTTGTCATTTATTCTACCCAGGTGAAATTAAAAGTAACAATACTTTGGTAAAATTCTCCTTGTTGGCATTTATTCAGAATTGGACTGATTAAACTGCTAAGATGAGTGCTGGAGTTCACAGTCTCGTTAAAATTTGCTGCTCTTCTCTGTTTGGTAAATGAGTGAAAATTTAGCTGAAAGGCTGCAGCTGTTTGCTTAGCTGCTGTCCACGTGGACATGGAGATCCAGAGCTGTGACAGTGATGATTTAGAGCAGTCTGGCCCAAAATGATCTTCCAAAAATGACAAGATGTGGCTTCAGTTCCTGACATTCTCACAGACAGCAGTACAATTCCATAGTGTTAATTTTGCTATGAGATGTAGAGTTGTATTTAGAGAATTTATGCCAGAGCCTGCTTATTCCTTAATCTTGGGGTTATGGACACTCATCATAAAATATATGCTTTGTCTTAGGACTTTTCTAACTGCATAATCTAACTTCAGTTTTCCAGGTAAATGTTGGCCCTGTAAATAAATGGAAAATTAAAGGAATTAATTTTTTAATTTATTGAACAAAAAGAACTAAAGAAATACAATGTTTCACTGCAGAACTTTTTTATCAGCTATTGCATTTTTGCTGTGGTACTGCCATTACACTCATTTCAGTAGTTTTTTTCCTTTTATATATAGCCAGACTTTCCATAAATCAGACTCAACCTTCATTTCAGAAGACACAAAGCTTTCTTATGTGGCTTTGATCTTTTGTATGTTAGCTGAAAACACTTTCATAGGAAAAATGGATCTGATTAGGGTACTTGTGTGTCTTAGAAAGAAAATATTTTTCTATAGAAAATGGATTTTGCCTATTTATTGAAAATAATGGGCTTAGTGCTGTGTATATGAAATTAGTTAACTAAACACATGATCTTCAGCTAAATAATCGGCCTACATTTGTGACTGTTCTACTTATACATGTTATCTCTGCATACCCTAAAAATACTTCAGTGTAACTCTTACATCTAAAATGCATTTTAAGGAGAAAGATGTGATTGTTACTTGTTAACGGCTTTTCTTGTTGCCTTATCTAGAAAAACCAAGTTTAGTTAGTAGAATGAGGGTAAGCTCCACAAAATTAATAATCATAAATGACTGAGTCCTTTAACAACTGATAGTAAATAATGAAGATATTTTCTTATGACTGTCATTCATGTCATACCAAAGTCTGCTTTATTCCTTTATTCTTTATTGCCACCTATGTGAGTGCAATTGGCTAGCTGAAATTGTGTTTATTAAATATAGCAGGTACAGGTCCTACTAATAAAATATTTTGAAAAACTGTATAGACAAATTAAAGAACATGATGGTGTAATTTTTGTTATATCCAAACCTTACATTCGGACTAGGGTCACCTTCTCTACAGCTTCCTAAATAGGAAGGATCCTTAATCAGAGTATGGTTTTGGAACTTGGATTGTTGATCTCTCTGTGCCCATCCATAAGAAGATGCAGTGTTTTATTTGTATATGATGATTTCAATGTTGCTTCTAAATACTGCGTAGATAGGTTACAAGCAAAAAAAAATAAATCTGTGTGAATGAACGAACCAGCTCCTCAGTGCTCCTGTTCTTACAGATGTCAAGGAAATGGGATTACTCTGTGTGAAAGTAGATATGATAATAAGTGTAAAGAATTGCAAGCAACATTCAGATGCAACATTGTACTACACCATATATATGGTAGCTTCTTTTCTGTCTCTCAAAATGCTTTCAGTTTAATATTGCAGTGCAGCATCTAATGAATTCTGAAAGTCTATTCCCTATCTTGTCATTCTGTTCCATCATCCCTGCTAAGTTTTTGTTACTGAGTTTATCCTTTCATCCTCTAACAGATATATTTTTTACCTCCTAGACTTGGATGAATATATGCAAAACATTATTAATGTGCTTAGATAAGGAGCAACGTTAGCATTTCATGTCATAATATTTACTTTTCTTAAGCATTATGCCAGCTGTCCCATGTTTTATGGAGGTTTAAGCAATGATAACATGCTGTGTCACCTGTAGACATGCTGTTAACCTACTTGGTTTGACAGAAACAGAAATTATACTAGACTGGAAGTCTCCAAAATGGTCTGCTTCACTTGTGTTCATCCAAAGGATATGATGCAGACTGCTTTTTGCTTGTTTTGTTTATGAGCCATCCCATATTTCAGGGGGTTTTGCTAAGCATGCTACTTGAATCTAGCTGGGGATTTCAGCTGACTGACCCGTAGAGCTGCTGAGAAAGGCCAGCCAAAAATGAGAAGTATTCTCAAGAGCTTTGCCAGTGCTGCTGGGAGAGATGCCCTGCAAAGGCATTAGGATTTCTGATTCACAGGCTTGTAAGATATAAATGTAGCACTTCTGATACAGAACATCTGGATGGAGGAGAGCTTGGCATCTGCATAGGTCAGTGCCCTGAAGGACACGATCCTCTGAAAATGTCACCTATGTCTCATCCTGAGTAGTACCCATTCCCACGACCTGCCTGTATATGTCTAGGCCAGATCAGGGTGTGCCAAACTGCACAGCTACTGAGGAAAAAATGTGAGCCCTGGGCCTCTCAGTCTGAGTCTGTGAGCACACTGATGTTGTGGCAGCCAGCAAAATCAGATGCACTTTGAATAAAATCATCAAAGAGACTCAACATGTCCTACAATTAGGAGAGCTAGAAGTGCTGGTATTAGAGTATGGAGGCGTGAGGCCATGACAGCTTTCTGAGCTCATGTGGAAAGGCTGGCAGAAACTGAGGTTATTTAAGAACTGGGGCCAGAATAAAACCCGACAGTGTCATTTCAACCCTCTGTTCTTGTAACTTATAAACTGTCTCTTGCTTCCTTTCCTAAAGCTTCAAACTCTATTTAATGAAATTAGTTCAAGTTTATTATCCCCCTGAGGTTGAACTTCTCCAGACATTGTTTCATTCGTGTGTTTTACCCATTCTGTGCTGTGATGACTACTGTTTTCTTTCCTATTACTTCAGTCAAGTCATGGCTGCATCAAGCTGGTTTAACACAGGAGTGATTTACGTTTGATGAGGAGACTGCTGGTGGAACTCACAGCTTGAGCACTGCTATTTCTACAGACTTCTGTTTCTGGTTCATCATTCTCCTCTACTTTTTAATCAGACATTTAGAGATTGAATAATGACTATGATGGGTTTTTACTTAGATGAGTTTTCTGCAGACTTATGGCAGATATTTTGACAGAGGTATGAATGTTCTGAGTTATATCTAATAGCAATTTAATGAACATTTTATTAAAATGAACTTAGTTAATATTTTGTGGTTGCATGGAGCAGTAGCCATCTACAAATTTGTGGTCAGGATAGCTTAAAGTTCATTGCAAATTTCCTCTTCCTAGAATAGCATCTTCTTTCTCTGCACCATGACATAAGGCCGGAAGGATATAAATGCAGTTAAATGCTTGTTCCACAAGTGAGAATATAGTGCACAATTTTAGCCAATAGTGAGGAATAACATTTGATATCTACTGTTGATCAGTTAAGAATGATAAATGAAATTTCAGCACACTGAAATCTTGTGTTGATGTCAAGACAGTATCTGGGAAAAGTGAAAAAGATTCCAAGATTTTGGGACTTTCAGAAAATGACACAAGTAAGAGCCAGTGTTACAGGCAGACAGTATATTGGTGATACAGGCCTACAGTTTTGGGGAGAGGGTATATTCTTCTCTCTCTAAACAGAGGTGCCCAGATTATACTCAAGACTCTGTCCAGTGTCTGAGCTGGACTGGGTCTCCCAAAGCGACTGAGCCAAGTGTCAGGTATGCTGCTGGCTGCCCTTCATCATGAGGACTCTCCAGAGCAGGTCTGTGATGGGGGCATGGGAAAGAGTAACCCATGGAAACTCCTTTGGTGTCCTACAAGTTTTTCAGTGCTAGCTTCTTTGCTGAGAGCCCAAGGTGCTTCCTCTAGCACATAACTAGATCTGTTGGCAGAGTGGATTTCACTGTTGCATGTGTTCATGTGCGTCTCCAGGTACCTTCAGGATAGGCTGGGTGACCAATCCTTACCAGTGCTCTCCAGCCATCTTCCCGGGGCAGTGCTACAGCATGCTCTCAGCATCTGAGTGTCTGACAGTCTTGATTATAGAAGTATTCTTGCAAACGAATTTATTTTTAAAAGGTTTTGTAACATCTCCATTGTTTGCAGATGAGGCTTGACATTCAGCAGGGTGAAAAGCCCTTGTATCTTTCCATCTTCTAAGCAGTTATGATTTGGCTGTGTTACTAACAGTGTTGACATTCAGCAGGGTGAAAAGCCCTTGTATCTTTCCACCTTCTAAGCAGTTCTGATTTGGCTGTGTTACTAACAGTAAAAAACACACGGATTCCCTTCTCTCACTTAAGATTTCCGGGACAACACTGGCAGACTGGTAACTACAAACACTGAAACTAGGCACAGACTTGGGTCCCCCTCCCCTGAGGTCAGCAGCAGTATAAATTGCAGCAGGGTGAAAAGCCCTTGTATCTTTCCACCTTCTAAGCAGTTCTGATTTGGCTGTGTTACTAACAGTAAAAAACACACGGATTCCCTTCTCTCACTTAAGATTTCCGGGACAACACTGGCAGACTGGTAACTACAAACACTGAAACTAGGCACAGACTTGGGTCCCCCTCCCCTGAGGTCAGCAGCAGTATAAATTGCAGTGAGGGGGTTAAGGACAGAGAAAGCCCAGACCTGTCTTAGATAGTCTTACCAGTGGTATATACCCACTATATTCCCAGCCTCCCACTTTTGCACTTTGGCACAACATCTGAAGTAGGGGTGAATGAATTAAGGAGGGTGAGGTGGGACGAATTTTCCATTTAATGTATCTGTATCCCATATGCGGTTCCAGCAGTCATAGTAAGAGTTGTCTATCGTAATCTATCCTGTGGCAGCAATTACATTTTCTTTTGGCGTATACCCTTATCTTCTTCAATTTTCAAAACGAATGAACAAAGAACAAACTTCTAACCTTTAGAAGTTTGACTTTGCAATTGAAATTAATTTAATTTAAATTTGATTTTCAGTATATATGTGGTAAACTGAGGAAAAGTAGACTACTAATAGTGATGAAGGACTTGCAGACAGATCTGGGATCAAACCTGTAGCCTAAACTATAAAGCTGTTTGCAGCTGTAAGGAAAGTCACCACATTTCTCTGTACTTCAGTTTAGTAGACATTAAGCTTTTCATAGTGGTATAATAGCATCATAGTACATAGTGTCAAAAGATGTGAAGTGAAGCTCTCAGAGTGAGAACATCCTTGTGTTTTGTGCTGACACCACTGGCAACCAAAACAAGGGGCTGGGAGTGACAGCAAGAAATGGATTCTCTTCTACATATAACAAGAAAATGAGAAGAGAGCTGAGAGCAGGCACTCACTGTTGTTCCCACATGCAGTTTTCACATCTTGAAAACATGTAAGTGCAGCACAGATGAGACTTTAGCCAGTGTTTGTAAATGGAGTAAAATGAAAATAGTAAATGAGAAAGTGATAGTAAACACTGGAAATAAAATCAGAGATTTAGAAGGCTACAAACCTTCCTGGCTCCCACCACAACCCAACAATCAGGGATTAGGAAAAATTTTCCTCAAATTCACTCCACCTGAAGAGCCAATTAACAGTCTGGCACCTGAGGTGGTGTTAGCTGTTGTGAGGCTGAATTTGGGGCTGGGTGGATGTGCTCTCTCATGGGGAATGGTAAGTCTTGTCTCCTTTTGATATTCTGATTTGAGAGTACTGTGTTTATTTGAAGTATTTTACATGTTACAGATGTAGGTCTTACAAAGCTAATTTCACTTTATGTAGGTGCTGTGTTCAGAAAGACTCTTCCCTGGGATAATGGATGCTGAAGATGATGATTGGGGGCTACTATAATGCTTACTGAAGGCAGCAGAGAGACATACTGGCTTTGGTGGGCCTGAGCTGGCATGGATAGGATAAGTTTGCTGCAGGAAGCTTGCTAGTTTTCAAAGCTATCAAAGAATATGTTTTCAAAGTTATCAAGGAATGCAATCAGGAGTGTTTTTTTGACTAATTTGTTGCTACTCTGCTAGAGCATTTTATGTAGTGTCTGCCTTTCCTCTGTGTGTTTATCATGGGTTTCAAAAACTGTGTCTAAAATGACAAAATCCCAGGGACCAGCAGTGCCTAGGTTTTTAAAAGAAATCCAGCTGGAAGAGAATAAAACTCCTCAGTCTGTTCCTGTTTGTGGCTAAGAGTTCCTGGATGTTTCTTCCTTATCCAGCAGAGCTGTCTGCCCTCAGGCTGGCTTTATTTGAATGAATTAAATCCTTAGAGATTAAAAATACTATAAAAATTCTGCATAAAATTGGGAGGCTATGTGGGAGAAAGGATACAACTAGAGGTGGATTAATAGTACAAGTAAATAGCTCCAGGCAACACATGTCAGTCATTTCCTTTGGGATCTGCTCGACCCTTGTTGAATAGGAAGAGGAGCTGGCTTTGGCCTGTAAACCCACAGATATCTCATGACCTTTGTGGAAGTTCATTGCCTAAATGCTATTTCTTGGACCCAGTGGCACCAAGGGACCTACAAAAGCGTTGCTGATGATGTGTTTCTATGGACTGCTTCTTGCAAACCGTCACCCCTTGGCAGAGAGAGGGCTCAATGCTTATGATTGGGAACATAATTTCTTTTTTTTTTTTTTCCCCCATCATTGTGCTTTTGACAGAGCTGAACAGGAAAATCATCTGTTAGCTTGGTAAAACAATCAGATTCAATGCAAATGTTTCTAAGAGAGCAACTTTGCAGTTTTGCCACTTGCAAAGTATATTGTGTCTAACAAACAAGCCAAAGAGTAAAATACCTGCTTTTGAAACTTAGCTGTATTTGAAACACTTCTGGTCATTACAAGGAGATAGTAAGTAATCTTAGCCTTTGCTTTACCAAGATTTGAATAAGATATCAGAGGGTTAGCTGCCAGAAATAATTCTGGGAACGTAAGGAAGTGACCTGAAGAGTCAAAAGCTTTTTTTCAAAACCATCATTTCTCTAGGTGTTTCCCTGTTGCTCTATCTGCTGCTACAGTTAACGTAAGGTGTGAGTTTGCATTTGTTCTCCCAACAGCTGACTAGAGTGTCTTTGCTTTGTTTTAGTGATCACTGCAAACTTCTGTTGGAGCACGTCTCCAAAGTGAGGTGTAGTCATTGAAATGGTTTCAACTTGTGTCTGTGGAAATATATTTATTTTTGTATCCCCTGACTTGTGGGAAAATATTATTTTGAATATCAGGATGAGGTCATGGGACTGGATGGGGGAAAACATCACAGAAAGAATTAGTTTGGTTTTCAAATTAATCAAAATATATTATTCCATATTCTGAGTCAGATGTATTATGACTCTGCTAGATTTTCTAAATAAGCTACTTACAGAAGTAGAAAATCTAGTAGAAAAGATTTATTGGCAAAGAACCATGTGAACATTTACTTGCTTTTGTCTTCATAGACACTAATTTATCTTCTGCAAAGAATGAAACGGTTTAAGCCAATAGGAACAATGTAAGTTAATAGGCTCAAAACATGAAAGTTTATTATGACATATTACTAGCAAGACTGGTTTTTTATGCTATTGTTACATGAGCTTTAGGGTCCTTGGTCTATGGTAAGAGTATATTATCACTCAGACATATCTGGTTTCAAGCACAGATGCTTCTACAGCTATAGGAGCCACTGAGTTTCACTGAAGATCTTTTTCATAAACTGAGTTACTCATAATTTTTTGAAAGAGAAGAATATAAGGTAATCAACAACATAGCTAATAGAATCTCTGTTCTCCCAGGGGAGAGAGGATCCTACCAAAATATTTGTAGTAGCACTAGAAATCATTTGGTTCCTGTACCTAAGCAGTTTTCAATATCAGACTATAGGAAATCCATCTTTAACGATGATGAAACAGTTTTCCATAATAGTTTAGTATTAAGGATGGCACTGTCACCTGCCACTGAAGCTATTAAATATGTTTTACTGACTTTAAAGCAAAAACAGTGGAGTTACAACATATGCCAGTTACAGTAAAAGCTTTTCTGAAGTCTGCTGTTCGCAGTCAAAAACTGTCAAAAAAATCAGTTGTGCTTCACAGCCTAACATTTAGCAAAGAGTACGTCACAAAGTGATCAGAATCCAGTTTCACTGAGGGACTATGAGTATGTCTTGCTTTCAAAACAATAAAATGACAGATGAGCTTCCAAAGGGCTTGGATTAGCATCCAGAAGCCAAGAAAACTTCTCACCATGTTTTGTTCTTTGAGCTGGTATCTCAGGGAAAGATAACCAACAACTGCCTGTAGTGTTTGAATGCCATTTCATTGGCTGTAAGGTAATAGTGGTTACTGTGAAGAGGGGACATACTTGCAGATGCTTATGTCAGGCTGATTCGCTGGTGAAGCACTGTAAACATGGACATATAAACTCCATAAGTATAGCAGTCTTGCGTGGAAAAGTGGTAGGGATTTCTGATTTTGAAAGGACCAATTTATGCCTTCTTCCACATAAAATTTCACAGAATCACAGAGTGGTCAGGTTTGGAAGGGACCTCTGGAGATCATCCCCCTGCCAAAGCAGGTTCACCTACAGCAAGTTGCACGGGATCGCATCCAGGCAGGTTTTGAATATCTCAAGAGAAGGAGACTCCACAACCTCTCTGGGCAGCCTGTTCCAGTGCTCTGCCACCCTCAAAGTATCCAGTTCTTCTTTGTATTCGGATGGAACTTTCTATGTTTCAGCTTGTGCCCGTTGCCGCTTAACCTGTTGCTTGGCACCACTGAAAAGACTCTGGCCCCATCCTGTTGACACCCACCCTTAAGGGATTTATAAGCATTGATGAGATCCCCTCTCAGTCTTCTCTTCTCCAGGCTCCATTTCATGTATAATCTATCCAACACAAGGGCTGCTTTTCCTTTCTGGTATTTTTTCTGAAGTTATAGCATTGCTAAGAAGAGAGAGTACATCTTGGGAATATATTCAAATCTTGCTGAAGTAAGAAAGTTTAAAAGACAGCTAGACCTATTGAAGAAATCCCAACAAAACAAGCATAATTTGGTCAGCACTGGGTCTCTTTTAGAGGCCTTTGTGGACATAAACTGTACTGAGATGAATACCTCCTGAATAGGTTTAGCCTTAGGATTTTTTTCTAGGCTTTCAGGAGCC
>NW_009599613.1:58077-61806 GCF_000690535.1 Cariama cristata | reverse complement strand
CAGGAATAATGGTTGTATGTGTCACAAAATCATTCCCAGGACAGCTATATAATGCTGCTACAGTTTGACTTGGGTTTCTCCTTGGGAGCACTCTATGCACAGGTTGGTTGTGCCTGATTCCTTCAAGGCAGCAGAACTCTGCTTTGCTTCCACCTTGCTCCAAGTGAGTAGGTGCGGGACAGAAGGACAGCATTGCTTTTTTGGGGGAGCAGGGGGTGAGGAGGAAGAAAGCCCTGGGAGACAAGGAGTGGTGGGAAGATCTAAGTGCAAAATCTAAAGCTCAAGTGAGGGTACAAGTCGGAAATAAGGAACAGATAAGGATGTGAGCACAGAATAGATAAAGCTGTTCTGCAGACTTCTCCATAGCTGTCCAAACCTGCTGGTTGGTCCTCATCAGCACAGCCTCCATTTTACTGTCTTTGCCTGCACATTTACCAATCAGACTGAGAAACAAAACTCGAGATGCTGCGCTCTTACTTAATTAAGGAGGCCAGCCACTCATGGAGGGCTTGCATGAACATCTTTGGCTTTTTGATGAGTTAGGTTCTGCCTTAGCTGTGTGCACTCCTTGGCCAGTAAAACAGCAAAACGCATAGCACCAAAGTGGGGCAATGCTTTCCACCCTCTCCCAGTGGCTTTTGGACTGTGTCGCACTCCTTATGTTCTCATTGGTGAAGAAGTTTCACATTTTTGTGTTTATGTTACAGGTAGTTAACATCAATGTGGAAAGTCATAGAAGACAGTTAATTCCTGTTTTTATATGAAATTTACCATTTTTAGTGTATGCAACTATGGGATGACTTTTCTTGAAAAATGTCAGGCTGATTTTGTTATAACTGGGAAAATAAAACGTTTTACTTAGCTTCTATATATACACCTCTTTCAGAGATTCAGTTTGGAGCACTCAGTTTTCTGATAGCTAGGATTAACTTGTCAGTTGGAAACACAAACAAGGATGCACTCATGTTTTATAATGGGATGACTTTTCTTGAAAAATGTCAGGCTGATTTTGTTATAACTGGGAAAATAAAACGTTTTACTTAGCTTCTATATATACACCTCTTTCAGAGATTCAGTTTGGAGCACTCAGTTTTCTGATAGCTAGAAAACTATGTTTTCTAAAAGTTTTATAAAAGTAGCGATCTAAAATTCCTTTTCGTATATAGGGGACTGAATCTTCCATTGAGCAGATTCAATTTGAAAATGCAACTGTTTCCTGGAAAAAACATTCAGAGAGCAAATGGTGCTTCACATGGAGGAGAACATGAGAGATCTACCTCAGGGGACTGAGGTTATTCACTGAAAGCCAGCAAATTTTAGCTTGCTTTCTCAGCAAAGCAGAGAAATGTAGCTCTAGTTGCTGTCAAGCCTGGGAGCTGCCCTTGGGTTTCCTCCCATCAGAATTGCCTGCCCTTCCCTGCCTTTAGCGTGCATAGGCCCTCGGCCCACTGCTGCAGCCTGAGATTTTGTGTGCTACAAGAAAATTTATTTACTGAGCCAGAGAGAAACTGGCAAAGATAGCCTATTACTGTGAGTGTTTACTGAGGATGTTTACTGGGGAGATGAAAACAGATCTTTGCTTCAGTAAATCTGATGAGATGAAGATAAGGAAGAGTAGCAGTTGTTACCACTTACATTTGAAAAAAGGAGTACTTCACTGAGAAATTGCTTTGCTTTTGGCATTAACTCTACCACTGTGTTATTTCTGCAGCCAGTGGCAAGGCCATGGAGTTTTACCAGGCCTGTTAATGCAGTGGTCTCTTGGAAAGACTTGAACAATATGTGTTTCACAGAAAAAAATAGCAGGATAATCATCTTAGAAAAACTTTGCTGGATAAAGAATTTTATTCAAGTATTCTTATTAAAGAAAAAATATCTTACCATAAAAATCAGCTTAGATTTTGTGTAACTGTAAAGAAAGAAATGTTACCAACATTCCCCTTTCTGGAGGAGCCATCCATATTATTTAATTTCAGAGCAGTTTTACATTCCAGCAACTGGGATTTAATTACTGTCTCCTTTTTAAATTCATTTTAATAACTTTAATTATAATTTCCTTCAATGGTCAATGCTTCGGACACTTCATATAATTATAAGGAATTGCTATGTGATTTTGCATTAATGAATATTTGCTGATTATAGGAATCTCAATAGCTTTTATTATTAAAATGTTCCAACCAGAATAAAATTCAATGATAGCTTAAAGACAGAGTGGAGGGCCATCATTTTCGGGTGATTGAATAAATGAGAAGATCATATTGCTTTTCAACTTCATATCTGTTTCGGGAAGAAGATGGACAGATCAGCAGTCTGTTTTGCTCAGTGAAATGGAAAACATGAAAACAGTAAAACAGATATTAATTAGAAATGGGCTGAGACACAAGAATGAGGCTTGAATTTTAAACATATCAATTTTTAGGGAAATGAATGTTTTTTATTCATTTTCTGGATTCAGATAAAGAGGAGGAAGAAAAAGAAGAGTGAGGAATTCGAGTTTGAGTATGGATCAGCGGTACTTGGCAGTGAGAGCTTGGCTCAAACCTGTGTTTATTTCTGAATAGAAACAATAATTGATGTTTCTCCAGTTGCACAACTGTTCTGCATCGCTATACTGTGTGAATCAGCGTAGTATAACATAGCTATATGTGTTTAAGTGTACATAATTGCACTTAAGATAATTCTTGAGGTACCTTCATTGCTGCTTTTCCTTTTGGTGCTATGAAGTGACCTAAAACTGTTTAGAAAGAACTCTGAAATGGCAGAGTAGGTCTCTATTAAAATCTCTGGAAGTTGCTGGGGTTTGGTTTGGTTTGGTTTTGGTTTTTATTTGGTTGGTTTGGTTTGTGTGTTTTTTTTTCTTTTAATGTATGGGAAGTCAGGAATGATATATTGGTTAGATTTGCTTATCTTAATCAGTAGCCTCGATTGTATCTCATGGGTATTACATATTGCATGAATGAAGTTTTGTTTGTTTAAGAGTCTAAATTTGTTAAACTGGAAAGAGAAGAACCAACAACACTGGGAACAGTAGTGAAAACTGAGGTTCTCGGAGATTCCTTCTTAGTGTTTGGCCTTGGGAGTGTTGAAAATGGTGCTCTTCATACTACAGAATGGTGCTATTTCATAACTTACAGGACTCAGGGTTTGCTAAGCAGAGCTGAAGTTTTCTTTTTGGAAAACATCAGCTAGGTTTCAACCCCTTCTCTCCCAAAGCACATCTTCATTTTAGTGGTGGTTCCATGAAACTATAACTGTTCTAATTGGTATAAATTGTGAATACAAATGTATCTGTTCTAAGATACAAACATGAGTTTACCTGCATTTTATAAAAATGGAAAGTCTGCACTGTGAGAAAATACTTACAAATCTGAGGTTGTTTCCCTGTCTAAATATTGAAGATTTTCTGATAACAGTAAATGTATGCTGTGTGTGCATGAGAGTTTCATCAGTTGTTGTTTTTCAAATGATCAGAAGCTCAGCTAGCTTTGTAACAGGTTCTACAGGTAACTGGTTGGCATTGTGATAATCTTGTGCTGAAGTTTATGGCTCCCTCACGTCATTCCGTAACTACTTTGTCCAAGTTGTAGTGGAATGCCAACAAAACAAAATATGTCAGAAACAAAGTTTGACGTGTACCGTGAAAGGGTGTGAGAACAAAGTTATGTTTTCATAAGAACAAGTGTTCTGTTATGAAATGAAGATAAATAATGAGAACAAATGTTGCATTAA
>NW_009599613.1:20843-58031 GCF_000690535.1 Cariama cristata | reverse complement strand
CCAGGTAACTCTCCCACGTGCCCCCCCCCCTTTTTTTTATATTCTGTTCATTGCTAGTAAATGACTACTTGAAAGCATTACCCAAATTTGTATCTGACTTCTTGCAAACATATACCAAATTGACATTTGTTAGATCACGTACTGCACTTTGCTTGGAATAGATTTCAGGTTTGTGTGGAAATTTACAGCTAATTTCCAGCCAGAATAGTTGTTCTTTTTTATAAAAAGCATTATGATTATAATTACAGACATGTATTTATAAAGTCATGATCCACATTCTGTCTGACAAGCAAGGAGGTTAACATTCCATTAATGGAAACTCAATTATATCAACTTTTCCCGTTCCATTCTCAAGTGTATACCAGTTTGCTCACAAGAGTTTGCAGGGAGGAGACAACAATTCCTGGTTGGATGCCGCTTTCTGGGACAGGGAGTATTGGACTTTTATGAGGAAGTCTCATTTTGTAATGCTTCTGGGTCCGTGCTAACCTAGGAGCATCAGCTCAGATGAATTCAGGATGAATTACTGCAATGAGCTGCTGAAGCCTGTTGCAATTTGGTTTTTATTAACAGCAAACACTATTCTTATGCCCTGGTTTAGAACAAAACCAGAGAAAATTAGGGTCCAGTTCTGGTATCTCTGAAATGCAGAGTTGATTACCTTCAGAGGAGTCGGCTCTGGGCTCTTCTTCACCTAGGGAGGTGTTTGGGATGCAGCATAAAAGGTGGTCTCTTGTCCCTTTTGTTTGTTTGATCTCTTCAGAGCGATAGGAGAAGAGCCCTTTAAAGCCATTCTCAAACAGTGGCTGTTTAGCTTTGAAAAAAAGCTTGTGTTTCATAGAATCATAGTTTTAACGGGTAAACGTTAGATCATTGAGTCCGACCTCCAGCCTAACACTGGCCATAGAAATTTGTCTGGTTCCAGATCATCAGTCACCTAAGCAATAAAATGCTTGTTTTACAAATTGGAGAAGGAAACAAAACATACTTTGCTTTTGTGAAAGCATCTGTGTGACTGGTTTACTTGTAAGATTGGTTTATGGAGCGTGTTCACACTTACCCTCGTCTCCCAAACACCAGCCGCCTTCTACCTCATGATACTATGGAGAGGCATAAATTTGGCATAAATCACCCTGGTCCACTGAAAAACCACTACTGTGGGCAGGAAGCTTTCTTTTATCTCAGCTGGTGAGAGCATGATTGGGTGTTATGTGAAAGCCTATCAGTAAGACATTTCAGCTTTGAGTGCCTCGGCTGGGACTGCAGCAAGGGAGCTGCAAGCAGAGAGCAGCGCTTCCCCCGGCTCAGGCACCCATGCACAGAAGCTGCGGGGCAGGCTGGCAGTCACGGTGCTTTTAGCACCCAGCTCTCCCTGCAGGAGGATATTACCAGTTACTCACAAATTGAAACAACAGAAAGCATGCGCACAAAGCCTGGAAACTTAACACTAGAAGGAAAATTTGAAGCTGTTGAAGAAAATCTGCTTCAGCCAAACTGAAATCCTTTATTGAACTAACAAACACTGCTACAAATTAGAGCCCTAGCACAGGGAGAGAGCGTTGTATAATTGCATACCACTAGTCACTGAAACACTATCTCAGCATTGAAGCAAGCTGATAATTTTCTTCTTCAGATAAATATACATATTTCTGCCAAAGTAAGACTTTTACTCATCATTCATTAATTTACAGTATCTTAGCAAAGGGACGGAATGTACTGCAGTGGCTGACAAGAAAATAGTTTCATAAATAACCCTCTTGACACGTGTAAGATGTTAACATTTTTTGAGATTTAGGCAGGGTTTGGGACAGCAGAGAATTTATTTACTTGTTTCGGTTTTAAGGCAACCGGGTCTTTTATTTTACCTCTCACCAATGGGTAGAATATTTCTGTTGGCTTCTCTAGTCTTTCCCGCTTCCAAGCAAGCATTCCACAATGACTGACATTTGGCTATAGGTGATAGTTTCTGAAAACATGTTGTTATTTAATTTCAGTAAGACAGATATTATTTGATTGATAATGTAATGTGATTTGAAACAGGGAGTATACCATGAATTGTAATTAAGATTTACAGTTGTTCAGTATCTTTGTGCAATAAATCTCTATAAACAATATACACACAGAAATCTACAATGGATGAAGTAGAGTAAGAGTGTTCTTTAACAGAAAAAAAGGAGTCAGTCCCTACACTGAAAAACTTATGATCTAAGAGGCATGGAGACAAAACAAATATTTGTATTAGAAGGTGTGGAGTGGACTGTCAAGAAAATGCCTGCAGCAAAAGACTGATAAAAGAAAGTATACGGGACTGGAGCAGCATCCTCAGTCACACAAGAAACTGAAGGTTATTCCAAGGGCTCTAATTTTTTGAAATATAGACAAGAGGGAAGAGCTGAAAGGACAGGATGACAAAGTGGCAAGGAATTTGCACAATACGTGCACATATGCTGCCAAAGGAAAATGCTAGTCTTTGGTAAGCCTTTGGCATTACAAAACTACTTACATTTGGATGCTTATCTGACCTGCAGGCAGCAAGGCAGGGTAGAAGCTAGAAGTGCTATCTGAATTGTCTTGGAGAGATGCAGTCTGAGTATCTCCCTGTGGCAGCGTGCTTCCCAAGCTGGGTCCCTGGGTGAGAGGAGGCAACATGTGGTGGGACTTACTGCTCCCAAGATGTCCGGGAGGAAAGCCTGCACGCAAGCAGGAGGGGTGAATACTATGCAACTTAAGCTTCAATGTGATGCTGGTGGTGAACCTGGTCAAAATTACTGACTTTTGTTTGGCCCAAGTAGCTTTCAGGAGAAAATTATGTGCTTTTCAGGCAGTTTTACAACGGCAATAAACCCCATTTTTTTCATAAAGAGTAGATGCTTTTGTAGAAGAATTCTTTGGTTTATGACTATCCAAGAATGTAATAATTTCCCTCAAGAACCAATTTTAAAATTGTCTCTGCTAAAGCTTCAACAGACTTTCAAAGGCTTACCTTTCTCCTTTTTTATTTAACAATCAGATGAGACTTAGAGCCCTTCTAATCATTAGTTATTATACAGAAGTGCCTGTCAATGATCTCTGTCGCTTTCTTCAGGCCAGTGACTATTTTTTTATTGAAGAAATGTATCATGAATACAGTTCAAGGAAGCAGTAGTGATATGTCCAGCAATGCCAGGGAAAATCCCACCTATTTGATAGTTTAAAAAGAAACATCTAACAACCATTGCACATCCAGTGCCCACGAAGTACAGAAATTACAGGGAGAACTTTAAATGGTGCCTCTGTACCCACAGTGAATACACATAGATAGATGGTCTCCCAAGCCAGATTTCCCTTTCCCCACCAGCTACTCTGCAGACAGCTGAAGATATTATTCTGTTTGTGTTGTTGTACACTTCTGACTTCACCATCCCTTGTGACTGTCTCTAGTGACACTTTACAACTCTCTGCTTGGGTTTTTTGATTGTTCAGGAGGTTTATTTGAATTTTTTGTGTGTGTTGTTTTTGCTTCTTGGCTATGTTTATCTACTGTTTACTTAATTTTTTTGGCTTTTAAGATGCTGTTGTTTTCTCCTCAGCTATTTTTAGAATGTCTGTTGTAGTCTGATTCAAAAGAAATAATCCATGTCTCTGTATTAGGAACTTTCTCAGCTCCTTTTAATGACAGAATAGTGCATATCAACAATTTTTAAATGACCATGTGATCATCCCAGGAGAACTGGAATAGAACAAAATGTCTTGGTGAAATGTATTTTTTTGAATTTAATCAGCAGCTGTATACTGTAGGTCAGTAAGGGTGCATGTTCTTTTAAGCTACAAAAGTTAATTACACTAATAAGAGTGGCTCTGCTTCCAACTGCAGGAATCAGCTCAGCTGACAGTGGCTGTTTGGCCTGTTGTACTGCTGTTTTTATCAGAGGGAATGCTCATCAAAAAGCAGTGCGTAGTTCAGGGACTGTGTACTAAATAACATAAATAAGAAACGGGAAATGAAATTACAAGTTAAAAAATATAAGACCACAATCCAGGAACCAAAGAGGCAAAGCAATTAAAAAAAGTGTGGGCCTGTGTCTATAAGTAGCCAGTTTTTTAAGGGAGCATGTTACACTTTTTTCACCCTGCAAGGTTGCAGTTGTTTAATGAGGACAGTCCTGTTAGGAAACCCAAGAAGCTTATTAACTATTTAAAGCTAAAACCACACAGTGGTTACTAGAAGGAGCAGGAAAACCTTTATCCTGATGTGTGATGTGTACATCATGGTACATGTTGGCATAGTGACAAGAGGTATTTATTCCATCCAGTGTTGATGAGACAAGAAAACCTCCCCAGCTCAATTCAAATAAAGAGTAAAGTGAAATCTGTTCCTCCTCCTACCCGTGTATGCTGATGCAAGTAGTAACAGTCATCTTTGGGGCTACAGTCAGGTACAAGATGCAGTGAAATTGGGAGCAGATGGAGCTTTTACACTAAACTCTGCTATGCCCTCTGCACGCAGTGCTGTCCCTGCAGTGGTCTATAATGAAGGTGATTCTGCCTATTGCTTGCCCTCTCTGCGGGCTGCCGGGGGAGTCTCTGCAAGGGGAGGCCTTGTTCAGTGCCCACTCTCTTGCTTCTTTTCCTTTGGTGAGCCTGTGCGCAGAGCCCCTCTGCTATGCTGGTTCCCCATGGGGACAGCAACAGCAGCTCCTCTTCCAAAGGGCTCCAGCAGAAGAAGGGTGGCAGATTTATCCTGTTCTGTCTGGTATTCTCCCAAAACACACATAATGACTTCAGTCATCGGAACCTGTCTCTTGTTTGTGTCTTTGTAAACATCCTGAGATTTGGTCTGTGCAATCTATAAGTAAGAGGGGCCTTGAGAACAGTTGCTGTATTTATGAAGCAATTTTTACTAGACCACAATGTTCATGATGTGAACCTGTCACAATTTGTTTCTGATCCAAATTGTACTAAGAATATGTGGAAATAAGGGCATGTGTAGTTGCACGTGAGCTAAAGATGTGCTGATAGTGCTCCTGGGACTGGGAAGAGTCTTCCTCTGCATGTCCTACTACTAATTTTCCTTTCTTAAACATCTGCTAGGGGCTGTTGTTGGGAGATGTGGAATGCGGTGGACCTTTGGTTGCGCTCATTATGACAGTCCTTCTGGAGGAGAAATCATCTGTGTCCCTGTTACAGATCTATTTTGTGGTCCTGGATAGCATCCCAATAGGAGAGTGAATGACAAAGGCTACAAAGGGACAAGTGGAAGAGAAAAGGAATGGAGTTAGGAGCTGCGGGTGGAGACTGAAGCATATTGGCAGAGCTGCTCTGAGGTAGGGCTGGATAGCACGGGGGTCTGGATCAGACTCTCAGCAGGGAATCAGGTGGGCGCTTGCCCACTACCTTCAACACTGGCCAGTGCTGTCAACTACTGAGAGACAAATTCTAAGAAAAAAGGAACAAAATGAGACATCTCCTCAAGTCACTCTAAATGAGCACGATTAACAAAATGTGCATGAAATCTTACTGATTCTTCAGATAAATTCTTAGGTTTCAGAGTTTATATTTAAAGTCATGAGGTCACCAATTATATGCAGTTCCAAGAACACATATTTTCCAAACCAAATACCTTTTTTGGTATTGCCCTTCTTAAAACCTTGACAACTAGAATAACAACAATGTCATTTGAACTGAGTGACGGCCGCACATAGGGAAGAAGGGAGGGTGCATTGGAGTGGAGGACTCTTAGAAATGAGTGGAATATTTTACTGTCATTGGCTTACAGCAGAGAGATGATGTACTTCTGCAAATGAAAAAACTTTAGAGAAACTGTCTTGAGCCTGTCTGCTTGTATGTACCACTTCCTGTAATGCAGGAAAAAGCTCTGTTTACAGCAACATACACTGGCTTCTTTAAGTGATGCAAATTGCTTTGAAACTGCTAAGTGCTCTTATGCCACACTGTGCAAAAGACCTTCATCAGCCCTTCCTGACAGTGTATTGTTTTACATTTCAGCAAACTCATCTTGTCTTGCAATTACCTAGTGCCTTGTAAATACTGTTAATATCCAGAGGGTCACATTTTGCCTTTGGATGATTGTCAGAGTCACAATTTCATTAAGAAGCAAAGGATAGCAAGCAGTGTGCTTTTGTAGATTTAGATGGGTGCACATTTTCCATTCTATAAATTCTAGGGAGCCAGGCAAGAAATTGCCGGTGATAAAGGTCAAGAACTGAAGCCCTACTGTTCATATGTACTTACCACAAATAATAAAAACTTTCTGCCATAAGTTCCTATATTAATCATAATAGCTTCTGTAAGTGCCTTGTAATAATAGAATAACAGATATTCCCCTTGGCACAATGACTACCGACATCTGAGTTCAGTATGCCTAGGTGACCTTCCTTCTCTATGTATTCCTGCGTTCTGCAATGAACGTAACTCTTAACTCTATCATTGTGACTGGATCTATACTAGCATTTTGAAATGTCCCAGAAGAGATTCTAGTGCCCTCATCTGAGACAATTTGTCCTGCCTTTTTGTCATCCTGCCCAGGCTTCCATCTGGATTGTGCCAGCTAGCATGTCTTAGTGAAAGATACCTGAAGGAGGGGAGTAGCTGGTGAACTTGTAATAGGGTGTAAGTGGATTAAATGTAGTCACTCCTGTGAATTCAAAGGAATCTTTTTATCAGCTTTCAGTTGCACCTCGCAATTCAGCTTGATATCTGAGGAAGCACAGTGATTTCAATTTCAGTATGAAGTGCTATACGGAACCCGAATTACTGCCTCAGCTAAAATGGGTGGGTTTTACACTTTTCTCATTTAAAATCCCTTTTTGTGTGTGTGTGTGCTAGATATTGGCATTACCACAGAATTAATATTTGGTGTTTGTTTTTTTTTTTTTTTTCAGTGAACAGAGTTAAACTGAAATCAGAGTGACCTCTCAATGTGGCTGAAGTCAGCCATATGCAATCCATAGCCTTTACCTTGGGAGCAGTCACAGCACAGCCACACTTGGAGAGCAGGCACTGAGGTGAGAGTCACCCCATCCTGACCTGCAGGAATAGAGGTGTCCTTTGCCATGTGTCTTCTTATTGCTTGTAGAGAGTGCCCAGACAATGAACTAATTGTATAACTTGAGATAACCAACATTAAATGGATAAATCTGACTTCCAAAGTATAAAGCTGTAGGCTCGCTTTTAACCATGCCTGTTGTTGCATGAGCCACCCTTAAATTTCAACATAACAATGGATTTTATAGGAAGGCCTGTATTACAGCCATAATTAGCTGTATCTTAGGGGAGAAATAGTAAACAAATCAATAATTACTTAAGACAGTATAAGGCAGTAGTTGCTAAAATCTGTTAGTGTTATGTACAACTTGATGAACATCTCCTCGGCATGACCATGATGCGCTGTACATAGCAAGGTGATGTACGTCTTCGGAGCTATGCGGAAATTGCTAGGGACAAATTAATTTAGCCAGCATCTTCAGTGTGCTCCTATATGTCACATCAGGCTGTTTTGATGTGGTAACTTGCAAGCTGTGTTTAACCTCCTTGGTCTTCTGTGATTTCAGAAACATACAATTAACATTCAAGCAGGCCAAAACATTAATTTTTCCTGTCATTCAGATGTGTGTTAGTGGGGATCTCACTTGCCATTATGGTTTATGGTTCAGAGTCCTTGGTTAGAAAGGCTCTGTGTACTGACAGTGCTCAATGTACTTCCATCTCTAGCTATGATTAAGCACAAAGTTCAGTGTTACAGGAATGGTGCCTGTGCACAAAGGAACTGATATGATCAAATGCAGCAAAACAGATTCAGTTTTGGAAACTGCTAGATTCCCGGTCAGTGCAGTGTCCACCAACTGGAAGGAAACTTCTAGAAACAAATATGCATATAGGGTTGAATTTTTTGCTCAAATACATATATAAAACTGTGTACCCAGTACCAAAAGCCAGCCTCAAAATTTTGATGTGAATTATTATGCATTTTTCAGGATAATTCCAGAAAGGATAATGTTGGTAGATGTAACATAATGTGGAGTATAAATTGAGAGGAGAGATTTCTCTCTAAGACTTCACTTGTATGATATCAGCTGGTAGGCAGAAGAGGAGGAAATGATTAAAAAACTAGGTTTTGCTAGATAACTGCAGAAGTATTCGTCCTACCATGCAGAGGAAATAAAGTAGAAAAACACCTTTTTCAGCTTGAAAAAGACCAGCCTAAGTGGAATCAGTTCAATTATTTCAGCTCAGTCTACAATAAAAAGCAGTTCATATCTTAGAATTACAATGACATGGTAATGTGAATTGCAATTTCTCTCCTTATTAATGCAATATAACAAACAAAATATGAAAAACAACAATGCTTCAGTGTTGGGGGCTGGTTTCTAGGAATTTTGAAAAAACACTTAGCCACAATAGATCTTCAAGCATTATCTGGCTTGACTTCGTTATTATAATGTAGTGCCTTGAACTGAAAATTTGTAAGATTGATCTTTTTATTTGAAAACCTGCAATACTGATATAGCAACTAGTGTTATAATACACAAAGACTCTTTCACATTGGGAAATACTTCTCATAACTAAGTGACTTACTGGATCCCAAAATAAAGGGACATTTTGTGCTAATTACTGAGTATTTACATTAGCAATGCCAAACCCATGTGCTGAAAAGTGAGTTCAGAGCCCAGAAAATTCATGAAATGAACTTCTAAGTCATGAAGGAGAAAGAAAACAACATAGGATCTTTATTACTTTGCCTTTTTTGGAGCCTTAGGGTATAAGGTTCCTTGTGTTTTCAAACCTTTTGCCACAAACATGTGGCCTAGAGTCTTTCTTTTCAACTGCTGCTGGCTTTCTCACGTAATTACACAACTGGGACCTGAAGGAGGTACTATGCAACTGGCAAGAAAATAGCTAGATTTGGCACCATAGTCAAGGCAGACACATACATCATTAATCCAAGGAAGCTGAGAACTGGTTGTGCCAATAACATCCAGAGGCCAACTATATTATTTTTAGTTGCCTTTTAAACATCATGGGGCCAGAGCAGAAAGGAGGTGGGATAAGGAGAAAAGACAGATGCGAAATCTGCTTTCTAAGTGATAGCCTGCTGCCAAGCTGGGAGACAGCCCAGTCCACAGCATTAGCTAACCAGGCATAGACAGGGTCCGAGTACAGGCTGCAGGCTGCCAGGACCTGGCAGAGAGGGAGGCTGGAGAGGACACAAATATGGATATAAAGATGATGAAAAATAACGCGTGAAATACTTGGACAGGTGCTTTGAATCTCAGTTTGGCCTAGAGATATTCTGAATAGTTGTATGTGCCATCAGTCAACACACCCTTCTGATCAAATGGTAATGCATTCCTGTCCAGTTAAAGCAGTCTTGCCTAACAGCCACACCAGAATTTCATTTCCATTCCTCAAACTTATGGCAAGGTTTGTGTGAGTGATAGTATAGATTCAATAATTATTGTCAAGTAAGTAGATTTTTTGAAAATGTGGATTAATTTTTTCCTCTCCTTTCCCTTACTGTGTTTTCTTGTTTGTGCTTCTAACTTCTAAATTACTGGCTTTTCTCAGAACATAAAATAAATTATGGGGAAAAAAAAAATTCTTGTAGTACAGTGAGCCTGCCTGGAGGCAGGAACAGAAACTTACTGAAACATTGTGGCTGCAGATTCAAGGGCCAGGAGAGCAAAGAGACACTTGAACTACATGGCACTTGAGAAAGACCTGGCAAATATCAATTTTAATAATACATGAATTTGAGGCTAAACACGCATAGAAAAATGGTAAAATGGTAGTCTTTTATTTCGCATTCTTTCAGGAGGAAACAAATACTCCCAAAACCTAAGAGGAAATGCACATTTTCCAGCAGATTATAGTGTGTAAACAGACATGTCATTAAAATTTCATGTTGAGCAAGTGTTAGATATGGGGCGTATAAAGTCATCCAGGATAGCAGAAGTTTGTCAGGAAATATAACTATTAAAATTTCTGTAGCTGTATAATTATCCAGTTATCTTTGCTAGTATTGGGTCATGGATAAACACATAATTTGATATTTTCTGTAATATTTTCTTTTGTACTGTGTACATGTGTACAAATTTTTAACATAACTAAGAAGAAAGCACCTTTAAGCATAAATTGTACAGTCAGTAAAATGTAATTAGTAACCATTTCTCAACCACCAGCACATTTTGTCTAAAAGCAGCATGTTTTTGTTAAGTATTTTATTAAACAGTCCCATTGCTTTAGAGGTAAAAACTAAAAAAAAAATAAATCCCCAAATGAAAACAATTGGATGCTGTTCATAGTTACTTTTCCTGCTGTTTTTTTTTTGACCATAACTGCCTTAGAAGTTTATCTCAATTACATAGGTGTTAGACTGATTTCTTTTTTTCTTTCCTATCCTTTGAATACGTTTTGAGGAGTGTGCTGGTAGTTTGTTGCTGACTTGCTTGTCCTCAGGCATGATATGAATAGCATGGGAGCAAGGGGCCAGCCCCTTGTGAGGCTGATGGGACTTTTGGAATTGGTGTCAATACACAGAACTGCATATTCAAAATGACCTTTCAGTAGCATTTCTGCAGTTTGCTTAAAGATTATTTTGGAAAATGTTCCTTTCACTAAGTGAGTTTGTCTCAGCTATGACAGTTGGAAGGTGCATTTTTGAATGGATAAATCGGGTGTATTCAATCTACTTCATTAAAAAATTAAGGTTACACAAAGAGGTTTGTGCACATCCATAGCAGGATGTACAGAATGGGGACACTGGTCAAATTAACTCATTCCAGAAAATGAATTTTTACAAACTGGAATTTTGAAAACCTGCAAACATAAGGGTAGGGAAATTAACTAAATTATATTTAATGATGAAAATAATTTGATGGCCTAATTAGAATAGAAAAATCCTACTTTAATTGCATGCTATCGTATACCTGAGTTCCGCTTGACTTGCATACCACACAGGACTCTGCTATGAAGTTTGACATTATGTGGTTTTGGCACACGCTTGGGAGAGTTGTCCATGAGCAGAAGGCGTTTTTCAAGAGCAGCATTTTAAGTACATTGGCCTTTTCCAGAGAAGAATTAGTGACTTCTGATCATTACAGCTTAGCAACTTGTATCAAACATTTGCAGGAAATCCAGAAAATGTGGTTTTGTCATCAATATTAAATACATGTATTTGTATGTCAAGGTAGAGTATTTTTACATCAGATATGTAAGATGTTCATAATGGCAAACTCCGTCTACATTTAAAAGAAAAATGTGTATATAAGTGATGGAACAGCAGCAACAAAAACAGTAAAGCCTAACCTTGTCATGCAAATTTCTTTCAAGACAGTGCCATAATGGGTAATAATTATTACATTTATTGTATGATAATGTCTGGGAATCTTTGTTGGTTTTAGAAATCCTGGACAAATTGAGTTCTGTGACTTGTGAAGTGGAAGCTATGCACTGGAAATGTGATGGCTCGAATACTCTTAGATTTCTTTCTTGTTTTATACTAAATCTGCCTAACACCTAGGAAATTTCATTATTGCAGAAATGTGTGATGCTGGCAGATGGAAATTGTTTTTTATCAATAGCAAGATCAGGCTTCTGTTGTGTGGTTTTTTAGAATGGACAGTTAAATCAAGGCCAAGCTAAACCCACTCTGTTTCTGTCGCAGCTTTCTCTTAAGTTAAGGGAGTTTGGAAAGGGGAACTCATCAGTTGGACGCACTGATGCTCTCCTGAGTGATATTTAAAGGTGGCTCTTCGATATGAGATAGTATGATGCAAGTTTCCTGAAGTGGCTTTTACAGTACACTTTAATTAATGAATCTGTTGCCTATTAAATATCCAGTGCAAACAAACAGAAATGCTGCTTAGTCACAAAACATCTTCAAAAAGAACAATGTCTGCTTGTTTCCCTTTTTGTGACTGCTGGCTAAAAAAAATCCCAACAGCACAACTTGTTCTTTCAAGTTGATTAGTTTATATACAGAGCCACTGAACTGTGTGAACTCAATTAATAGTAATGTACAACAAGATAGTATGGACAGTAGCTTGATTTTGGTGTGGGAGTTTTTCAGTTCAAGTGGCACAACATCATATAGGCTGCAAGTTTTTTCCAGTAACTCCTTGGTTAGGCAGTGTGTTAGAAAACAGTACTGCTTTGCATCTGATGAAAGGAAAAAGTTTGCAACGCTGAACGGCAGATAGTTTATGACCCATGATAACAGTCAACACAAAGAAAGAATGTCAGAAAACCTACTTCTGCTATTTTCAATCCTTACTGCTTGGTGAGCAGTAAGAAACTGGCTGGAAGTAGAAAGGTTCTTAAAATGCTTTACTAGGAGTTACACAGTGATTGTGTCCTGCTGGATCCCTTGTGTCTCTGCTCCTGGCACTGCCTGCTCAGAGAAGCATTTGCCAGGCTGGCTGCACTGCAGAGCACAAACTGGCCTCAACTTCAGTCCAGTGACTCAGAAAAGAAATGTCCCCCACATGTTATTTCAGATATGGAGAAGCTTCCTCACTTGCTACTGTTTTTGTCTTGTACCACTATCACTAATATTAAATGAAATACCTTTGCTGCAGAGGTATGTCACAGGGCATGACATAGAGCTTAAATTACGCATGGATGTTTCTGGGTCACACCCTGATCTGGCAGTAGTCAACCATGCTTGTGCATTTTTAAGTGAGGACATTTATTAGCGAGCTTTCCTCATTGCCTACCCACCACAGATTTTGTTCAATCTACATTTCACAGTCCTTCAGAAAATCTTCCTGATGAGGGTGATGATGACAATTTTTGAACCTTGGCAGTGTTTCCTTTTACAACTACAAATATTGGCAAGTGCCTTGACCCTTCAACTGGGACCTGATGGTACTATGGAAGCTACAGACTCAGGCATGAAAAGGAGCTTTCTTACTTCAGAAAGGCATCAGTTAGGTTGTCAAGGTCAGCAGCTATTAGAAAGAAATTAAATCAAGGACTGAAAGGGATCAAAAAGAAATTAAATCAAGGTTCATCTTCTAAATATGTTTGATAATGAATCACATTTTCTTAGGTTTACAAAGATTCTCAAGTAAATCCATAGCTATTATTCGCTACATGTGGTTCCTAAAATGCAAGTGAAATACGATTTCCTAATAATGTATGAACTCTGCTTTCCTGCTTGTTGGGTTTTAATTCCATCCCTGCTCACAATTCCTGATTTTTGACTTGTACTTAAACACATCTCCTCTGCCTGCCAAATCTGCCTGTGCCTCTTTCTCTGGGGGAGCAATCCAGCACTTCAAAATCATTTCTCTGTAGCCAGCGTTTCTTCTCATGGGTTCTTGTGGCAGTCCTTTCTGCTCTGTCTGAGCAAACATGGGGTAGGATGTTGTGCAGAGGAGGGTTAGTCTGGATTCTTGGAAGAAACTTGATTTCCTTAATCCTAAATTTTCTAAAGAGAAAGGGTGGATCCAATTCCCTGTGCAGTTCAGCAGCAGCCTGTCTTGGCCGTTGCACTGGGTTTAGCTTCAGGCCCTTTCATTGGAAATGCAAAGTGCTCTCCTGTGAAGTGATGTAAAAGCTGCATATACACAGCTCACGTAAAAGAAAGAAAGAGTGAAGTTTGTATCTAATTTTGCTTAGGGATCATTCATGGGGAAAAGAAATGAGAAAAGTAACAGACATTGCATTCACCCCAGGAGTTTTTCCATGACAGTTCAATCTGTGCAAAGTTCTGGCATCTGCAGCATCCCATAACAAGGAATTCAAGCTCATGATATGAAGAATTATAGTTACTTTGAATCTGGTATCTGCTAGTTTTGCTAGATCCTCCCTAATTCCTGTTTTGGAAGATCCAGTGTGTAATTATTCCTGCTTTGCTCCCTCCATGCCACTCATGGTGGCTCTTTGTAGCACGTTCCTTGAGCTTTTCCAGGCTGAGGGCTCCTAGTCTGTGTAATGTTCCTTCTACAGAAGAAGATCCATAACTTTCAGCAGCAACCGTCTTGCCAAAGGGATAAGAGGGCGGTTGCTCAAGAAGATTTAGTCCATAACAAAATCCCAGCCAAGGGATAGGATTTGAGTTTCTACACAAAAATCTTTGCACTTGATTCTTCAATACACATACTCACCAAACTTTCAATTTAAAGCTGCCCCAGTTCAGGGTAGCTTATTTTATTTTGTTTATGTTCTTATTTTATTTTCCTGGTTGAGGCACAAGTGACAGTCTGTCAGAAAATGCACATCTGTTAAAATGCACAGTACTGAAAATGATTTAAAAAATAAATTTTGGTGGAAAATTTCCAGGAATAAAATCAATCCAAATGTAATGACTTCATAAAGTTAAACACCCTGAGGATTTCATATGCTAGTGCCAATTGAGCCTTAGCTACAGCTATGCACTGGTACTGTTAACAAAAATTGTTGAGGATAAAAATGTTTCTGCAACTTACTGAAGTTTCCGTAAAGCTATGGCTTAATTTAACAAATGTCTAAATTCACGATCTAATTTTGCAAAGTAAAATTGTATTTTGTAAGGCTGGAAATTTTTTTTTTTCCATTAAAATTAGTGTCACTAGGCATCTCAGCTGTTGAGGTGGCTTTGGAAATTCTAGATGTCTTTTTCTAATAATGAATTATTAATAAAATTTAGCTGAAAAATGTTTACGGCAGCAAAACTGACTACACTAATACAAAGAAACTATATTTAAAAAGATACAAAAGATAAACTATAAAAATGAAATAGCACCACTGCTAAACATACATTTCTTGATTTCATGGCAAATGAATAGCTCTTTTAATTCCCAATTTTTTTAATGAGTGTGTTTTCCACTCTGACTCCGGTGTACTAGGTATTTAAATTTATAGCATTAATAATGTATTTTTCAAATAGTTATCCCTTTATTTTCATCCTGCCATGGCCCAGTCACAGCACATTGTCTAGTGCTAAAATACTGATGAGCGAGTTCTTTGCTTTTAAAAGGAGATAATTTGCAATTAAATGCTAAGGCAAAAGAGGGTTAAATATTTCTGGTTCATGTTTTTTTTCACTGCTGTTTTCAGGCAAATCTGTGCTGGAACAGTAAGACCAGGAACTTGAGAGACTGCGTACTGCAGAACAGCTGGGACCATATGCTGCCCTTTGTCTTGGGTAAGCTCTTGTGCTGATACAGCAGCTCACTGACAACTTGTGAAGATGCAGTACCAGACACTGCTTTTTACTTCTTAATTGGTTTCTTTCAACACCTCTTCTGTCAGTCTTGTATCTACAGAGAACATAGTCTGCCTGGAAAATCATATTGTTCAATGCTTTACTAACATGTGTTAAGCATAAATCAGTGATTTATGAAACAATCCTCTATTTAAAGTCAGGTGAGTGACCAAAATATAGAACAGGAAGCATCTCAGTGATGCAAGCAATTGACATGGAAACTTGCTCAGGCCAACAACTATTATTTTCCAGCAAATCTTTCAAAAATCATAAATATTTAGTGTCATGAAGAGCAAATACTCGAGTGCTGCTCTTGAGAAAGCATCCAGCATTTTTCTTTCCTGTGAAGAGGTGTTGGAGCTCAGTCCTCTTCTGCTAACAGGGAAGGGATTTTTCTGCCATTAAAATCAACTTGTTCTTTATGAAGCCCTAACACTGCTTTGGTGAATGATTCTTCTGCTGTAGTCACAGAAACACATAAAACTTGCAAATTGCAGTCTACACTATGTTTTCTAAGGAAAATTAGAAGTACTGATTTTTGTGGCATTTATGGCAAGCTAAACACAGTATATGTGGACTTCAAATTAAAAAGGAACAAGAGAAAACAAATATTGTGGAGACTCTGACTGTATCCATGCATCAGGTTTTACTGTGAAGCTAAACATTACAGAAAGTCAGAAATATGGTCCATAATCGGATGGGAACTGCCTGTGCTAAACATGCCTCTGTGTGCAGGTAAGGACCTTGTTATTTACTGGCTATTTACAAGGATCCAAACAAATATAGTTTTCCCAGTTCTGTGCTCAAAGCACCCAGTGAACTTTCCCACATAATGGAAGTGGTGACCTCCAGCACACATTTTACCACATTTCTAAGCCATTTTGGAGTGCAGTTTCCTAATATCAGCTGTAACAGAAGATCCCATGACCTTGAATAGGACGTGTGATGCACTGAGCTATGCCTTCTGTTCATTGGCAGTGTGAAGGGGCAGTAGGATGGATTCCTGCACCCTCTGTTTTCAAAGCTGTCTCCCTCCATCCTGCCTGCAGTCACAAACCTGTTTCTGTTAGGCCTCATGTGGACACTAGACAAGAGTAAGTTTGTCTTGTGAAATACCAGCCTCACCTGAGCTCAGGTGTTTGATCTAATAGAAATATTCTGTATTTAATTATTGGATGCTGGCACTAATTAAATCCTAGTCTAATTCTTCCTGTTTTCACTTCTTTTATTTCCTAACCACCCATATAAGACAATATTGGTCAAAACACCGTTTGAATATGCTGCTTTGCTCAGCATGATTACCAGTGTGCAGGGTCTGCACTGGCCTAGCTTCATAGTTCCGCTACACATTAGATACAAACAAGTAATTTTCCTATCAGGAGCACAGAACAAACACAGAAAAATGATCTACAGAAGTAAATCAAAGGTGAAAGAATAAATCAACTTTTAGTAAAGACTTGTGCTTCCTGGTGAAGAAAGACTCTGAGAATATTCCAGACTGCTGCCCTAAAACAATCGATGAGAGAGAAAGAACACACATTTTGAAGGCAAAAGAAGTTGCTGTGTGAGCACAAGCTGAATTACATGCATCCTATCAAGTTAATCTGATTGTACCTTGAACTGTTTACAAAATAACAGGGGAAGATACTCAAATATGACCACTTTCCATGAAATGCCTTTGTAAATTAAACATTATGAAATATTTATTGTGGTTCTTATCAATTTTTAAAGATAGTAAGTGGTAATAGCAGGTATCATGGAAACCTCTGTCACCTCCTTGTGGCCATTTCTAATAAAAAGTTTTTCGAAGAGAAGCTCCACCTCTTCAAACTCCCCCACTCCTCAGGACTGAGGAGCTCTCTTGGGTCGCTGTGCTGCATTGTTTTTCTTGAGTATCACACAGAAAACATGCCAGGCACAGGTTAAGAGAAATGAGTGTATCTCATTGATGAAGGGTACAGATCCCAAGCACGCTTCTGACATATCTTACATACATAGCGGCATAGGTTACTCATTCAAAAGTTGTTTTCAGGATAAACCTAAAAAACAGAGAATGCTAACTCAACTTAAACTGAAACTCGACAAATCTCAATTAGGACAGCCTGTTGGGGGGTACTGCTATTTTTTATAAGCTAGTAAAAACAGAATAAGCTACTATCCAATAAACAACTGCATTTGTTAAGTATAGGTTTACTTATTAACAAAACTACCACTGGAGATGTTTCACAACCAGTGATGGGTAAACCTCAAAGGGCAGAATAAAAGTTAATTGGCGCTGGAAGAAGGAGTCACCATAAATTGTGTTTCACTTTAAAGCAGAAAAAAATCTCACCCTCCTTCATCCTCCCACCATCTGTCTCAAGGTTAACTATTTTCTGTTAACCTCCGAAGTCAAGCACAAAAATAAATACCGCTTCTTACAATTTTTATCAGTTGCACATGAGCTTATTCTTTCTTTTATAGTGAATATTAGGGCATAGAGTCACCAGAAAACTTGACTTTGAAAAAGTTCAGTCAACAGAAGAGATACACAAATATTGCCTTAGAGGAAAGCCCCCAAGAAAATAACTGGGACAGAAACCAAAATCTCTACATTCTTCCTGGCATATTTGTTCACAGTCTTAATCTAATTAAATCTAATGGGATTCATGAATGATCCCAGTGCTTTTGTCTTCACTATCTCAAGCAGATAAGCCTCCTTATACCTATAACCCCATTTAAAAGTTATTTTTGTAATTAATTTTCTAAAATAAGTGTGCTTAATTTACACACCATTTACTCGACTTTCCTATTGTATAATGAAGTAAAAAAATACACCTTAGTTGAAATGATCTTGCCAGTCATTGTAACTATTTCTTTAACTGCGCTTCTGATAAAAGCTTTTTATTTGCCTTGTCTTCATGCATCTTGCCATTTGCTCTTTGGATTAACCTTGCTGGTTTTCAGCACAGGAGGAGCATAAAATAACAACTAGTCTGTTGTACCTGGAGCTGGAAACCATTTTAGAGATACTGCAGAGGGCTCTTCCTTTGTTTAACATTAGTCTTCAAGGACTGAGTAGACCGTATAATATGAAATGATTTATATGCACAAGCCAATTGAGCTTTATTTGGATTTTCTTCTGTTAAGCAGTTTGCTAATTTGCATATTAATATCACATTTGTTAGAAGAAGGTTACTGCCCACCAAACCCCTCATTAAATGCTAGGTCTGCTCATCTGATAGGTGTCTCTTTTTCCCAGGTCTCCTTATGCAGATGTATCTGGAACATGCAGCACTCTTGTGAAAGGCAAAAGACTGAATAAAGCCAGAGACTTTCATAGCCCAGGTAGGTCACAGATGGCCGTGCAGGTTCCTGCAGATGCCTGCCAAGACATCCCAGCACCTGAGCTTCTCCCTGTTGATAATTATAACTGCTCTTCCAGAAACATTGTATTTTCTCTTTTACCGAGACATGCACATATGTACCACTCCATGTAATTGACATTTAAATTAAAACTGTTTGCCCAGAGAGGAAGGAGAATCTCCATCTTCAGTGACATTCACACCTGAAACAGGCATGGCCCTGAGAAATACGTTCTGAACTTGAAGACAGATCTCACATTAAGTCTGGTCCTGCTTTGAGTGAGGGTGTTGGACCAGAGACATCCAGACCTTCTTTCCAAGCAAAATTATGCAGTGATTCTCTAAAAGTGACACTTCTGTATTCGTTCTGGGCACAGGGATTTCACTTCTATGATATTAACCACTGTTGCTTTAAACAATGTATTTTCTTCTGGGTAGACTCATCTGTCTTTGAAATGCCTTATTTGTATTCTGGAAGAAAGGCCTTTCAGAGGCTTTGAGGAGCCTGGCTTCACTGCAAGCAATGCCATGTGCTAGGTTTTAGAAAATATATTGCTGGCACAAAATTCACGGTTGATTGTATTTGCCAAATATCAGATGAACTCTATATCTGAATACTGAAGAGTTTTTTCTTTTTTTATTTCTGTCTTTTTAGTTATTAGTAAGATAGAGCTTGTTTATAGATGCTGTCTTCTAGGAAATGTTCAACAGCAAACAGCCCTCTGCTCTCCCCTGCCCTTGTCCTCAGATGCCTTAGTTCATATTAGAACTATTTCCTTTTCCCTGAAGCACATACGTTTTTCATCCACTATTACAGCCATTGAAATAATTTGTCCCTCCCACTCTCAGAGTGATTTTGAGTTGACAGTTATAAAATGTTTTGGATAAAAGCAAAATATGTCCTGCCATTCTTTAGATGCTTCAAATGTTTCTGCAGAAATTATGTATTAATCTGCATACAGAGAAAGGCTGAAAATAATTTTTATGTTGGAATTAGTTGTTTATGTGTGTGCATGTGCATTTAACATAAAATAATCTACTATGACAGAAGCACCCTACTTTAAAGTTGATGAAGGCAATCTGTGATAATTAAGGAAGCAATTTTTTTTTTAATTGCCAAAATTATTTCCAGAACTACTTCATCTTAAAGATATTGCATTTTTCTTAATTTATATTTTTAAAACTGAAATGCTCTACAATAATTTAGTTTCTTCATTTAACATAATATTTAAATAATCAGAAGCATTATTAATGATGACTTATAAACATAATTACATTGTCAAAATATGCAAACATATTTTCTAGCTATTTTCAGAGGCATTTACTGGTTAAGTAGTTAGAGATTGTTTTAAGAGACTAAGAAATAAAATAATTCCATTAATATTATAGGGATCTAACTGTACTTTTCTGATGTTGCTGTCTCTAAGGCAACAGGAGTTGCTATGAAAAACGTTTTGGCCACAGTCCTGTCACAGTGGGATGAATGTTATAAATATATGCAATATTTCAGAAAGTTTAACTTTTTTTCCATTTCATTTTTGCTGCTCAAATCTGACTAATATTCTGAATTGAATTTTATATCTCAAAACCTTCCTATTCTGTAATTTCATGATGATTAGTGCTGCTCCAGATTTCATTAGGTAAAAAGTGTCACCCCTCAAAGATTTGCTATCAGAAAACTTACTTTCATCTTCCAAGCAGTGAGGCAAAATAAAATGTAAATAGAGAATGTCCTTTGTTGTACAACAATGTGGAATATCCCATCTTCTTGGTTGTGGTGTTTAGCCTCACATTTGTGGTCCTTTGGAGCACGACTTGTGCAGCCTCTGGAGGGAAAACCAACTGCTCCGCACTTGTGGAGGAAAACCCCTCTCCTCCCCCCAAATGTGCTACCTCTGTTTTGTGGAGATAGTGGTCAGCATAGAGAAATTAGAGTCATGGCTTTTGGCTTCTCTTCTGTCATCTGTCACGTTCCTGGGTGGTCCAGCTCAGTAAGTGCATCTGTTTGTGAAATAACCATTCTGGTAGAAACAAACTGCAACACATGGGAAAAATGTCCTTTTCCATACAGATTGTTTCAAAATCAACAGCTTTAGTATTTTCTACTGCCTTCCTATATTGCTTTTTTTTCTGCTGGAAGAGTGTGTTGCAAAAATAAATACTGTATCAGAGGGCTTGTACCATACTCATCCCTTGTACTTTAGGTGAGTTTTATTAAGATCCCAGGTCTTCATCTATGTTCACAAAGCAGGGCTTTACTGGGGAGAAGCTAAGGGAACATCCATTATTTTATTAGCACTTTCTAGAGCAGTACAAGCGCTCTCCTCACAATGCAGGGAAGTGGCCACATGACTGCAGGGATACTTTATATTCAGTTTAATGCTGCCTATATCCCGTATTTACGCACAAGAAAAGCTCTGGCTGATGCATGCTTTCTGAAACTATGTCAGGCAAAGTTGAGGCTGAGATGTGGGACCTCCCTTTTCTCCAGCCTGATTTGTTGGTCACCCTTACACTAAATTTAAGACATGAGTTTACAGAACGCAGAAGGAAGAATCAGAAACACCGGCAGTTAAATTAGGCAGCAGAACATCTCACGTTTATTTTTAGTTTGAAAAAGTGGATTTTCTTTTTCATATGCTGAAGTTCTACTGTCAGAGCCTGGCTGGTAATGTGTATGTTTTCAAAAACTTTGTGAACAAGTAAATGTTAGCTGTGCTTAGATGGACCTTTGGCTTAACTTCTGACCCTTTTGTGGTTATTTTTGGCAAGAAAGTTCCATAGAATAATAAGCAGTGGGATTGAAACGTAGCGAAGAGCCATGCTCTGTGTTGATGAAAGCTCTCTCAGAAGGCTTTTCCCAAAGGAGGCCTTTCTATTATTATGCTTCACTGTCTGTCACCTCCTATACACTGAACCCAAGAGGGAGCTCTACTACACCTCTAAGCCTCTGCCTGTCAAAGCCAGCAGGCTCTCAGCATTTCTTTTAGCTTCCTTCATGAGTGACATCTGCCAGATTCAGAAGGCAATGACATGCTGCTTTTCAGCATCCCAGAACTCTGGTGCCTCAGAGCCAAAGCATATATTTGCTCAGAATCACAGATGCCTCCTATCTTTATTGAACAGCTATTTCAGCCCAAAATGAAGACTGTAGTCCCACAAGACCTTGAAAGAAGTTTTATGAAATGTTAGATAGGAATAGCATGGTACAGCAAAAATATGTAATGCACATAGCTGATCTTTGGCCTACTTACTTTTCGCTCTCTGGGAGAATAATATCGGAACATAAACAGCGTGTGTTGGACTCTTTGCCAGCTGCAAATGTTCCCCTGAAGAAGAATTAATGATGAGACTGCTGTATGAGGGAGATGTTGGACATAGAGGTTTATGGTGGAGTTCATCTCCTCTAACTTGAGATATCTGTCATGTACACATCAGCTCTGAGCTCTTTGTCCAGGTTATGCTCACTGGCAAAGCAGCACCTTTATGAGATGATTGCTCTCCTCCTAGACTAGAAGTCTAAAATATTGAATGAATTGCACTTTAGGACTGCCAGTTTTTCCCCTCTGATACTGAAGGGAGTCTAGATAACTAACTCAGATGTTGACACCTGTTTGTTAGCTTCTAAATATGGACCAGATGAATGGGCTTTCAGTATGGAGCTATACCAGCTGTTACTGGCAGAACTAAAGACACTCAAGAATTTAACCTTCCTTTAAATTTTGAGGTCTGTTATAGCCCTGTAGGATATGTATTTAAAAAATCATGTCAGAAAAAGCATTATCACATGTGAACATGAAATGTTTGTTACCTGAGTGTCTGAAGAAAAATTTCCAGTATATGTTTTGGTGATATCTTCCCAGCATGATTGAATGTTTTTAGTCCCTGTTACATCTCATTTTCAGAGGTTACATGATAAGCTAGGCATACTATATTTCAATGAGAAATAGATGCCAATCTAGTAATTAGTTATACTGTATTCTTCTTTTTACCTGAAAACCCCTGAAATATGGGATTTTTTTAATTTTCAAAAAAGTAACTCTTCTGTTACTCGTCCTATTTAATACTATATCTTCAAAATTTAGCTACTAACCCACAATCCTGTAAACGTCTTTGAAAATTGCATTAGCAAAGGTACATTCTAATACAATGACACTGTGTTTTGGTTCTCCTGTTTCCTTAATTGTAACTTTTATTCAGCCCAACTTCTGATGTTAGCCTGATAACACCTCTGACAATATAAAGCCTGATCTATGACTTTTTCAGTTCTTTACTATGTTATTAGTATGGAAAGCTGCCCATTTTCACTCTTTCAATGCAAGAGACATTTGTAGATTGGCTAACAAAGCCTCTAAACTGTAGAGAAATAGCCATGTAGCTGCTGAGAATGTTCTTAGAGGAAATTAATTCTGGATAAAATGCAGGTTTAAGTACTGAGACCTTAAGTTCTCCCCATCTTATCTGCTCCAGCACTGTGCAAACATCACTCATTAATGACATAGCTTTGAATTTCTGCACTGTTTCCATCATTTTATCTCTTGGAACTTAATCACATTTATATTGTGATTTTATTAGAAAAGGCTGATGTCCGGATCTTGTTAAAGCAATGAAGGTGATAAATATTCCTCCTTGTTTTTTGTATCTGCTTCTGATGCATTTATAGGATAGGTGAAAGGAAAGTAGAATAAAGCCATCTAGATAAATTTTTAATATATAGTTTTATGATTCTGCAATAGCAACTATATAATGAGGCTTGTGAAATAGTCTCTGTTACGTTCCCAGCCTGTAGCTTCCCAATGTTACAGGTTTGTGCCCAAGAAAATAATTTTTGCCACTTTGAAAGTTATCTAACTTTAGGTCATGCTATCCATTAAGCAGTGTCCAAATCGACAAACAGTTTTGTGGATTTCAGCAGAGTAACTTCTGTTGTGGAGTGCTATTGAAATGATTAAGGAAGTTTTCATACAGCCAACTACTCACAGTAATTTCATTAGAAAAAAGAAAGGAAAAAAGCAGTGAACATTTCTGTGTAATTTCCACTTGTGGGCCATACTATAGTACAAATATTTCCATTAATTGCAGTTTTACAAATTTTTAAATTAAAATGTTGCATCTGATCCTTTCTACAAGGAAATCCCCAGCCCCATTGCAAGTTTTTCTGCATATGCCTGTGTGAAGGACAGATATTTTGGGACTGATGCAGTGGAGCAGCACAGATTCATGTGCTCTTCACTTTGGCAGTGAATTGGAGGGCTTTCCAGGGAGAGCATTTATCTTACCTTTCCCATCCCATGCATCCTACACCTGTGATCACCAGCACCTAACCCATAGCACACTGCAGATGATCTAATGTTTTTCTCTTTCTGTCAGTCTCGATTTCAATACGTTATTTCCTGTGGCATGAGCAAGCCTGGAGGGTCTCCCGGGATGCTCTCTGCAAACTGTATGTTAGTAATTACTGCCTTAAGTGGTCTGAAAGCAGTCCAACCTGCTGAGGAGGTGCAGCAGATCTCCAGCCAGAAACATTTGTCTGTCTCAACGGTTGTGATAGGGGTCATGGTTTTATCATATGGCTTGCAGCTGTTGATTTATTCTAACTAAGGATTTAGAGTGAATAATCCTCTCTATTTGCCTAATGCCAAATCATACTGGTGTGAGTGCTGCAGAAGCGGGAAGGGGACAAGAAAAATGCTGGACCCTTGTTTAATTATATTCCTGCTCTTTTCATCCATTGCTCTCCAAGCAATTCACGAAACAGGTCAGTAATAGTACTTCAACTTCCATGTGTCGCAGTGGCCAAACAGTGATACAAGTAGATGCAAAGCACAGAATCTCTGAGCCCCAGGCAACTACCCTATCTGTGACAGTATTTTGAAAAGGTCTTATTAGTCAGCATTTTTTCTATTTTCTTGGTGTTTGGTAGTACATGCAGATTCTTTTTTTCTTGTTTGTTTTAAATACAGATGTCACTTTAAATTAGAGTAAGAGCAAATAAGAGCAAGGCAGTAGAATTCCCATATAAAAGAAAAAATAAACAAAAGGGCGTTGTTTTATCTTTAAAACTGTTTGCTTCTCCCCCCTTCCTCTCTCCTGGACTTAAAATATCCAGCTATAATTAAATATCCTCATTTTAAAATAGGGAACTATATTCACCGGATTGGAGAAGCCAAGAGGCAAAGCCAGGGTGGGAGAGCATAGTTTTCTCCGAGCCCTGTGGTGGGAACCACGATATTGCTTTTGCTCCAGTTTCTTCAGACAGTTTCCCAGAAGGTTACTGAGCTATTTGTACACACTGTGATGTACAACTAGAGTCTATATGCTACATTAATTTTAATGTATTTTATAAACTTAATGTAAAAGCATATATATGCAATTAAAGAAGTCTTCACCATCTTGAACCTTCTTTTATGACCCATATCCACTGTCTACCTCCTTCCTGGTTTTCCCTAAATCCCTCACTCTTTTCTCTTATTGATGTTTTATAAAGAGGAAGGGTTAAATTAGTATCTCCTGTAACTCTTGTGCATCAAGGATTCCGACAGGGCCGGTGGCTTTTTCCCTGTGCAAAAGGGGATGATTTCTGCAGAGTTCTCTGCTCCCTCATGCTTTGCAATAGGCACCCCAGAATTCCTTCTTTGGCCACCACCCTGCAAAGAGGGATTTTCCTGCTGGTGGTCACTGCCACTCTCTGACAGAGGAGGCAGAGTGCAGCCCTCACGCAGCAGATCTTAATTTGATTTGTTGAAGGATTAAGGCTCTTGCAATGGGACCTTGAGCCAGGGTGATACTTCAGGTCTATTATGTGTATGTCAGTCTCTCAAGAACTTGACAAGCATCCTGGTGAGAAGCAGATTACCTCTTAGAAATGTATACTTTAGATACTACTCTCTTTTCTCTCCTTGGACTGTACAGGTCTTACTATTCTCATGACTTTAGATCCTATGGTTGCACCTAAACTAGGTGTGAGTCATAAGAGGTCTAACTACAGCTTGTAACCTCTCCCCCCTCCTAGCTAGAGGCTGTCAGATTCTGGAAGAGAGCAGGGAAGGCCTGGGTAAATGCATGATTATAGCGTCCCAGTGAAACCTCTTCCTGCTCAGCACCAGATATCCAAGCAGACCAAAGGCAGAGTGGGCACCTGTGTATGTTGCAGCCTGTTTGGGGCTGGAATGCTGGCCTGCCACCCAGGGCAAGAATTTCTCTGCAGTGAGTGGTGGTAAGAGCAAGCAGGTCAACCTGCTGGACTCATCTTGGCAGGTCCCAGCCTTACCTTCTGGCTTTCTCAAAAACAGGGAACTAAGCAGGACTAACAGCATATGATGGTAGAATTCAGAAATCCCTCTGATGTGTTAAAACCAACAGCAGCTGCCTTCAACTCTCCTTGCTCCCCTCCCAGATACTTATAAAGGAGGGTCTGCATAGTGGCACTGCAAAGGTGGAACTTCTGGACTTCCAGGTCTGTACTTCATAGCTGCCTCCCAGCATAATAACACTCAGGCTTCAGTGCCTTGTGGCTGTGTTTCTGTAAGATGTGAAAAAACAACCTGTGAAATATTTGCAAATGTGCAACTACCAACTGCATACGCACATTCCTGTGTATGCAACCAGCAAATAAACAAGATGGGTAAAAATGAATCTGATAAACTAGAACAGAAAATTTATTTTTACTTGCTTATAAATGAGTACCATGATGCTGATGCTGTATAAGACAAGTGATAGATTATTTTTTTTTTTCCTTCGGAGAGGTTTTTTTTTTATAGGAAGAGGTTGAGAAACATTCCTTTTTGGCAGGCTTTAAGAAATTCTAGCTCCAGGTTCTGAGGCAGACCCAAGAGTCCTGTTAATACTTAGTTGTATGGCCTTTTTTTGAGAAACTACCGTAATTTCAGAGCACACAAAGACAATGTAATCATTAGTGAAATAAATGAGCGCATATATTCTTGGAGCACTCAGTATCATATTGTTGTCCTAAAAGGATACAAAAACCAATCTGAAAATGAAAACCTGCTGCTATTTTTTATTAATTTTGGATCTTCTGTACTTTTCCTTTTTATTTGTATCTACAAAAAGGTGATAATTTGAGGGCAGTAACATCAATTAACAGTTTAGTTGGAGTTTCAAAGATTGTCTAATTGGAAAAGCTATAGTCCAATGATTTGCCAGTTAATAAGTTCCATTTCAAATTAATTCCAACTAGCAGGAAGTTGCATGGAAGATGTATGTTTCAGCATGACAAAATCTCCAAATACAAAATGTATACATATCTCTCTGATGGAAGAGGAAAATGAAGAGCCAGAGTTATGCTGCTGTAGAAATCAGAGTAATTGCAATGAAATCAAGAGTTACTGCTCATTTACAAAGTGTAGCTCAGGACAGAAGTGCTTTCCTCCTTGGCCATTTATCATCTCCTTTGAAGTCATTTGATGGAATCTGGAGTGGGCTGAAGTGGTAGTTCAAAAAACATATGGTATGGCAACAAGATAAAATTGAAGCAGGATGTTGTGGAGACCTGCATGAATCAGTCATGCTTGTAAGAACTATATATAGAGAGAAATCTCCTTCCAAGGAGATTTCTGTGGGGAGCATACAAAGTACTTCACAGACTGTCTGAAAATAAATCCTGACACTATAACCTGCAGAAAGAAAGAGGCTTCGGTTCAGGTTCCTTGAGACAAAATAATTCTGCAGATTCCAACAGAGAGCGAGCTGGATGGTTTGCCTCTGATTGACATATTTCATGTGTCCAGGTGCTGATTGATACTGCAGATTCATATGCTTATTACTTAACTGTGATGGTGATTATGTTCTAGGCATCCAGATTTTGTAACATAAAATACTGTGGAATACTGAAGAGAGAATCATGGTTATTACGTGTTTCAGTTCATAAGACACAATACTGCCAAGCCACAAGGACCAAAATGAAGACATAATTCACACATCTTAACGTTGTAAGCTGAAGGACATTGAATACAGCAGGCTGCTAAGAGAAACAAGATCCAAACGAGGCTTCTCCTCTGGAAAACAATTCTCTGTCCATACTGGAAAACTGAACTGTGGTTGCAGAAGGAAGATGATCTCAGCTGATATCCTGCAGTAACTAGATCCTCAGTGGTGCTATATATAGTAGAAATTTTGTTAACACTTAAACCCTACCTGGAAAAAGGACTAACTAAAAGTTCAGGTTTGTATTTCCCAGCTATGTTGTGATGGGGCTGACTACACAGAAATGGATGGTGAGATCAGTTCTTCAATCAACTGGCAAATTTTAGGAGAAAACTGAATGAATACAAAATCTTCTCAAATATCAGCAAATGTCTTAATTTCTTCACATGAAAATGCTTTTAAAGACACAATATTTTATCAAGAAAACATGTTATTTTGGTTACCTTTGGGCATGTGTATTGCATTTGTATATTAAATCGTAGGCCAATAATGATAATACTGAAGTTGATCTCCAGGAAGGATATGTGATTTTAGAGCATTAACAAAGAGTGATCAAAACCCTCAATATGCCCCACTAAGAGGTAAGAGAGACAGAAGCAATGACTGTAAGAAGTGTGTCTGTTGTTACCCTCTATGATGGAGACAGGGATAGGCTGGCTCTTCCAGCTGTGTTTAAACCAGGAGATCTTTATCTAAACGTTAGGGCTGGGAGGCAACAGAGGACCCTCTGAGGCACAGACCTGGTAACAGTGCCTGAAGTCGCCCTAAGTATTGCTTTGGTCTACATGGGTTGGAAGAGTGGGCCACCAGCCACCTGGGGAAAATCTGAACAGAAACAGAGGGGGCATTGCAAGTCTGCGCTTTCCACTCTGTGGGGCTTATTTTTGTTTCTCTCCTCAAGTTTGCATCAGTTGTCTGCTCTTGGCTGAACAGCCATTAATCATTTTATTACTCTGTGAAATCAGTGAATCTCAATATAATGCCTTATGAGCTTTAAATAGTCCAAAATTAGTATGTGTAGTGGACAGAGGCCAATCAATCAATCGACAAAAATTAATCTGTCTTGTAAAGAGTGGCCTGCAGATCAATTCTTGTGTGAGCTGAGCCACAGTATTGACTGAGCTGTGGGAACAGATGATGGACCTAAAAGTCTTGCAAATTAAATGATTTAAATTAGTACTGCAAGTATTAAATCAATGCTAGGCAGAACAAGAGGTGATGTGTTCTGTTGTTTATCCTAAAATTAAATCCGGACAGCTGTTAAACAGTGCTATTTTTCATAGATTTGTAGTTTTCTGGGCCAGCGTTCATCCTGTTCCAGTCCTTGTATTATTTTTTATTCATTAATTTCGAACCAGATTATAACCTGTGTGATTAGGGATAGAGATGACTTCAAGGATTTTTCTATAGATGGCGGAGAAAGAGAAAGAAGAGGTGATTTGAGTTGTGTGATTCAGTCCATGAAAGATGACCAAAGTTAGTACCTCTTTTGGGAATATCAGCAGAGCAGCGCTCAAGGATCTTGAAGGAGTCTTCATTAGCATGAGCTCACAGACCAGCGGAAAGCATTTTATTCACTCATTGTGTGTATGTGCCTTTGAGTACTGCTGCTACATATTTAGCTTTTGGGGAACACACAAGGATTTGGTTTCCACTGTGATTGATCTAAATCCTTAAATCTAGTCTAAAAATGTGGAAAAATAAAGGTAGTATGGTAATAGAGATGTCTTCTATCTTTGGTTATTTTCCAGGTGCAAAAGAGCAGTTTTCAATATCTGGAAGCAATAATTGGAACAACAATTGAAAAAAATGTTGTTACATGACTCTCCTTCACAGCTGAAAGGCTGTCACCAAATACATCTGCTTGCCTACCTAATGTTCTATTTGCGTTCGTGTTTCCTAAGAAATAATTCAGCTGATGAAAAATACCATTTTCTGGGCTGAGAAACCTCCAACAGAGGTTTAATCGGAGCTTGTGGTTGGTGATGCTGAATGTTCGGATTGTTCTTAACAGAATTACTGTTGCATAATAGTATTTGTGACTTTCCTACACTTTTCTTTTTCAACAGTAACTGTTGCTCTTGTATCTGAAGTTACACAACAAAAAAGTGTCAGAACAGCTGGAAAACAGTGGCTGGAGTGTTGTGGTCAGGCAGCGAGCAGGGAAGCTGGTTCAGGGAGGCACCATGTAGGGGAGCATGTCCAGACAACCTCCGAGTTCATGGTGAGGGCCTGGGGTCCTTCAGTTCATGATGGGCAGTATGATTTCTGTTGCAGATGGTATTCGTAGTCCTCAATAAAACAGGACGGAAGAAAACCTGGTTGAATACCAAAGTACTGCAAGGAATATTGGCCAGTGGAGACTCAGTCTCCTCTCTCATGTTTTTCTCTGAGGCGTTGTGTTCTGGGCTGGGTGGGCTCCTGATTTCACCCTCTGCCCTAGTTTCTAATAGTTCACTAGGATCTCATGAAAACACATGAAAAAATTAGTGAAAAAGGTGCTGGGTAATACAATAAACATATTTTCACCCATTCTTTTCTCTCCTAAATAAATGTTCCTTTTCTCCAGCAGCTGGAAGTTGACTGTCTCCTTGAAAGAGCCACACTTAATTTAGCAGATAACACTGCATTTTTTCAGCTGCAAAGATATTTTCTAAATACATCCTGAAGATATGATAGTGTTTCATCTCTCCTATCTGTTTTTTCTAAGAGGGTACAAAGTAGCTCAGTTGAAGGGCAGCAGTTTAAAAAACAAAAGCTGTTCTGTGTGGCATTTATATGTACATATATTTATATGTGTGCTATGGTTCACTTTGATCTAAGTAACCATATATACTGTGGTCATTTTCTGGCATTAGGTGTACATGCTGAAGGGATTTGGGGTGAAATTCTTTGCTGAATCTTACTATTGCTATCATTAACACTAATTTTAAACCACGTGGAAGCTTTTAAGATCAATAAAAAATTCCAGACTCTCTCTTCAGGGCAACGTATCATGTTTACAACTGCACCATTGCAGCCATTGCTGTAATTCAGGTACTACATTTTCAAGTGTTGCTGAAAAACACATGTAATTTTATGACATTTAATCTCAGAGCATTAATAGAAAGGCTCATATAATGCAAATATATTTGCAAGCAAGGACAATTAGCCTAGCAGTAGCAGCTTAGTGAGGAAAGCTCTGGTCTGAGAGCAGAAAGAGCTGTTATGTTTATTACAATGCACAATAAATCTTTTACAGCAAGAACCAATTACCTGATTATTTCCAGTGTCTGCTCTTCGATTAACAGGGTGAATATGCACCTTTAAAGAAAAAAAAGATGTAATTTCTCTTGATGCATTAGATTTTTTTTCAGCCTAGAGATGAGATAATATATATAGATTTTATTCTTAGTCATTACATTGGAGTCCATAGCTGACAGCCCAGCTAGCTCTAGGGTCTTTCACTCTGCTTTACTGGAGGGGTGGGATTACCTGACACTAATATTACTCAAATTATGAACTATGAGAGCATAGACACCACAGAGGAGCTCTTTTTATTTCACGTGCAGTATGTTTATGTATAAATTATGCTATGAAAGTAAAAAATATTCACATTCGTAAAACTTGGGGCAGTCAGGCAGGCAACACAGTATTGGGGGACTTAGCTGCCCAGTGTGAGGTCTTGTTTCAGAGCACTGAGGACCTGAGGAGGGCTGTGCTTTTTCTCAGGGGCTCCCCTCCTGATGCTGGTGTAGAAACTGCTCAGCACTGGGAGCTCTAAGGGAAGCCTCTGAACCAGATGTCTTGGATTGTGATCGCAGTGAATGTTGAGGAAGCTTTTTCATGAAGCAATGTATCATGAGGAGACTTGGATGGAGAAAATTGATACATATCGGTTGTTAATCTCTATGGTGATCTGCAGATGGAAATTGCAATGCAATTGCTAAGAATAGCTGTATGAAATATAAAATCTTCTTGCCTTGCAATCAAAGCAAGGCTTCTTCTGGAAAATTTCTAGGTAACTTATTGCTCGTGCACTGAGTCCATTCATTTCCTACAGTGGTGCAGTGAAGATAGATGGACTCTTATGGAACCACCAGGGCAGGAATTCTCATCCTGACCTCCAAGGTCAAATATATAAAATTTGAGAAAGCCCAGGGAGTGTATGTTCCTAACAGAAATTTGCAAGATACGTGAGAACGGTTTTGCATTTATTTGAACAAGTATATTATTCAGACATCTTTTTTAGTTATTCCTTTTACGCGTATAGGATGCATATGCTTCAACAGGTTCTATTTTACGCTAAACAAAGATAACGTGCAATAACTTTTAACTAGTTTTACACTATTTACTGTGCTTAATTTATCTTAATTTTTATTTGGTGTAACATTAATGATAAAAATATAAAAATGACAAAAAGCAGGAGTGATATAAAAGTTAAGTATTCCATTTTATAGATCTTTCTATGCCTGGAGCACTACAGAAATGAATATACAAAATACAAAAAGTGAATTTCAAAAGGTGCTCTCTAATATCAGTACTGAATCCAGGATTTAATCAACGTGACTGTGCAACAGTTCTTCAGACACTTGATGCCAATCAATGTTAGCTGTGCTTTAATAGTCAAGATTATAACTGCTCAAATTTGAAATTTTGATTCTTTTATTGATGAAAAGGTATTATCTACTTTGAAAAATAATAAATGAGTTTTTACTAGCTAGAGGGATGGTTTACATTTCCAAGCTTTGAAATAATCCTGGCCTTTTGAGAAGTACTAATGACTAATCTTACTTAGCACAAAAGAGAAGTGTTTATTAGATTTTTTTGCCCTATTTTTGCTATTTTTGCATGTGTAAATGTTCCAAGATTTAACACTTGGGAAGACCCTATGTATGAAACCTGAGTACAGACCATAAGTAATCATTAATTTCATGTTGAGGAAAACCTGCAAATATATTAATCCTCAGAAAAAGAAGATTAACAGAAGATTTTATGTTAACAAACTGCATTTCAGAGAGTTGCCTGGAGCTATTGCAGCAAAACATCATTGTTATTCAATAGCACAGTGTGGGTGGAGAGCTGGAGGGACCCGTTCGTTATTGATTATGTATTTTACTCAAACAAAAAAATTTCCTTTCTTCCAGAGTGGTGTAATTACACATTATATGTTATGATGAGACTTTTCCTTACGAGTTACATTTCCATGGGCCTCTATTCAGTGCTGCGGTGCTGTCACTGTGTTGCCAGGACAGCAGTGAGGACATCTTTGTCTCAGAGGTTGTTTCCTGCTTCACTGAGATGAAACCGAACTGCACTGAAAGCTGTAAACAATGTCCATCAGAAAGTCCCTTTCAAGCCCCAGCTTTCCATCAGTCCCGACCCTCTGTCTGATAGCTCTCTTTTACTACTTCAATAGAAAGAGATAAAGCTTCAGATTTTAGCAGCTTAGCAAAGAGTAAAGCTAGGTGAAATGTGTAAAGTTTGGATGAACTTGTGAGAGGGAGCCTTCTCTGTTCAAGCAGGGGTTAGGGTTAACGTCATTGTGACCCAACGGAAATGTAGGGGATAGCTGTGTAGTTTAGGTTGAATGCAATCTTCTGAAGTTACTGTGGGTCTTCTGATAAAGACTCACTCTCTTATTCCTCAGACCACAAGTCTGCTGAGGATCTGACAGGAAAAGCTCATTTGGGCCACGCTATGTTTTCACTGTGAAGGAAAGCTCTGAAGGTCATTCACGTTTTGAAATGGCTGTAGTAGATTTTAGCATTCTGAGTGCAATTGTGATCATAGCGCAGGGATGACAGGATGGTGAAAGTAATAATCCGTGTGTCTTTGTCAGTACAGTTTAGATGGATAACAAAATACAACAGCATGCTTGAATTTTTCTACAAAAAAAAATTTGATTTTCTGTGGAATCATCTTCATCTACCTTTCTGCTAAAGAAATTACTTTTCCAGTTTTTATTAGTAAAAAGCAAAGATTTTAAATGGAGCAATAAGAAATAAACTTCATTGTAATTTTCACAAACCAGTCTTCTGCCATTTTCTAACTTTAATTTTCTGCTAAATATTTCTCCCTCAGTTCCTCCCCCCCCTCTATTTTACATTGGATCAGTAAGGAGTTGTTGTACACTGAGGTTTTCAATAGAGTCTTTGGATGTTAGGATTATAAACAGAAATCAAATGGTCTTTTAAAATCCCAGGCTTGTTTGTTTTCAGCATGCAATAAGGAAATCTAATATATTTACTGCTGATGTGGACAGGGAGAAGCCAGTGGCAAGTGGGAAGGGTGATTACCAGACTGAGAATTTATCAAAAACAAAAGACTAAACACATGCAGTGAAAGCCAGGGTATCTACAGAAATAACTGCACAGGCTAATATGAAACAACTAAGTGTAACATTAACTAGTAAGTGTCATTCTACCTTTGAAAGAGTTTCAATATGGGAATTTCTCATTTAAATCATTTGCTAGTATTTGTATCTGGATCTGCTTTCTTAGCTAGTAAAGAAGTTTGGTTTTGTTTTGTACTCCTGCTATGGTTACAGGGGTAGTGTGCATAAGAGGAGATAACTCAATTTTTTGTCTGTCTTGTGTTTCTGAACCAGAATTGCTTATGAGAATCTAACAAGCACACCTATCTGTGCACAACCTAAGTGAAGAATAGAATAAGAGACATAACTAAAGGGAATGGGATAAATTAAAAGGTAGAGGGGATGAAACAGCAGCATCGTCCCGTGGACTGAATTCAGAGAATGAGAAGGCTGAAATGCTGGACAGGTGATAGCCTGATCCCATGGGAGCTGGTAGCCACAATCCCACTGGTGCCTTTTCGTCTAAAATTTTCTCTCTCTTATTCTTTTCCAAGCTATCCTGTTACCTTGCTTTGCAATTGCAGGTAGCCCTCTCTGAGGTAACTCAGAGGCTGAGTTACCATGCACGTGTACAGATCTGTCTGGTTGCATGCTTTGAGCATGACAGTTTTCTGACTGCCACCTCATATTTGTCCTATGTCCCCCTCCAGGACCCTGTAGTTGACACCTGGTCCACTGAATCCTGCACCCGGGACAGTGTGGTGTTTTAAGCACTGTGACCCTTACACATCTTACATACTGACATGCTGAGGCATGCACACCATTTAATCCCAAATGCTGGTGCCTGTCCATCACATCACCCTGCTCCATCCTATACATCAGGATGCCAATGCTGTAAATACTCTGTAAGTGTATTCATGACACGAAGATGATAATGAGTAAAGCATAAAAGGTGCTGACAACCTGAAAAGCCAGCTGTCCTGGGACTCTGTAAGGCCTTTATCAAGAGAGCTAGCTTTCATATGTCTCAGAGATATTGACTAGGAGCACTGTGATCCATAACAACCCCCAAATGGTTATGGAAGAGTCAGTGTCTGTAGAATAGTTTGATCTCAATTAATTTGCGGTATCAACAGAAATAGAAAAAGAAGGAAAAAAGCTTGCTTGGTATGTTTCTATTTCTAGTATTTGTTATTCTGATTAATGATTAATAACACAGACATTTCAGTAGAGTATCTGTGAAAAGTTTCCCGACAATAGGAGACTTCAGAAATTAACCACCAGACTAAGTGCTAGGACTTTGTAATTTATGATGTCTTTATCTCATTTTGGATAAAATGGTAGTAAATATAAAGTGGAAAAAATCTTCAAGGGCAAGAGTCTGGGTTAATTGATGTAAAGGAGAGAAGCTCATTGGCTTGAAAGTTCTTTCCAACTCTAATTTCTGTGCACTGAGGAGTGACAGATAACACTTCATGAAAACTGCATTTTTATTGTCTTTAGAGATTAATTGTTTGTGTTGTTCAAAGTAATTCTTCAGTGGATATACTTAGCTGTATAGTAGCAAAACATATATAAGCAATAGAAAATGTATAACTACTCTGACTCCTGTGCTGAATGAAAAACAGAGGGTAAATTCTTGAAGTCGTGGGTGTTTACCTTGTAAAACAAATCATAAGGATGAGCTAACATGCGTAATATGTTAATCGTTCTGCCTTTGGCAGAACTTAGTGCATTTATGTGATATTTTCTGTTCAATAACTAATCAATTCCTTTCACTGTTGATTGGAAGAGTAGTAGTGCAGTAATTTAGAAAGCTAACTTGCCTTTTTTTATTTTGACAAATGATTGTGGAATTCTCCCAATATTTAGGATATGTCTACACTGATAAATGGGCAGCCATATATTGCTAAGGCTTGACATGTGAACCGAGTCGTGTGCTTCATTTATCCAAATGGCTTTTCTGTGAGAGGTCTCAGACCCTGAGTACCTGCGTCCACTGCATACCTCTTAAAAATTGTGTGATGGTCATCATTCAGAGCTTATGCCTTTGAAAGCAGACTTTTATGAATTGCTTTCTGATGCATTTTGGGACAGCATACCTGTCCTCATGTAATTTGGTCAGCCCAAAATACTGACAGCTGTTAGCAGCAGCAGCATGAGAAATTTGTGAGATAGATAGCCAAGAAGGGATGGCGACAGAAACATCTGATAGAAGTAGTCAAGCTGAGGGTCGGCACCAATTCAGATTTGGAGACACACTTGACTCATGACAGAGTGGAAGAGATGTGTCACATGCTGCTGGCAACTCTAGAGTAAGAAAAATGGTGCAACGTGATCCACTTGCAGTGTTCTCCAGCCACAGCATAAGCAATACTGGCTCCAGAGTGTCTTTACAACTTAGCTGGCCTGCATGGACGTGTGCCAGAAGCTTGTTCCCACCTTTTGCTACTAAGGACTACAATTCTTGCATAGAAGTAGCTTTTTTTTTCATGACTGTCTCCCAGGTATGGTAGAGATCATGAAAGCTATTGAAAAGTAATCACAATTTGAATAGAAATTATAAACTCAGCTCACCCAGATTGATGCTGAACCACTCTGCAGAGAAGGAATAAGAAAAATACTGGACTTTGCTAGGGAGAACTTTGCAGCTCTGCCACTGACAATTCTGCCAAAAGAGCCTCTCATAACACAGGTCCTGTAGCAGAAATCAGCACAGACAGCACAGGATTTTGATGACCTTTCACTTCAGCAAATGTTGCTCAACCAAAAGGTCCAAGTAACTCATAACTAATTAATCATTGCATTCAGAAGAACGTACTTATTAGGCTTTAATCCATTAACACAGTGTTTATGTGGAAAATAAAAGACTATTAGGAAGCAAAACATTTTAAATCTTAATCTCCTGGGAACTGTTACAGCATAATGTTAGTAAGAATTGCTAAGACAATAAGCAAAACAGATGCTTGCTATTTGGCTAAGGCCAATTTTTTTCCTTCTTCCTGCCTTTCATTAACACATGAGTGAGTGAGTTCCTGAGGTTAGAGGGGTAGGAATGAGGGGAAACAACTGGATGTATGAGCCTCTGATACAGTGTCTGCCTATAAGCAACACTGCTTATTCTGTTCTAGGAGGTCTCTGTCTTCTTTTTCATTGAAACAGATCTGAAATAGGCTTTTAAATCCTTACTTAGACATCTAAGTATAGATTTGCTGGCCTAAATTTATGAAAGTTTTTAGGTTTTACTTACAAAATACATAGGTCCAAATTTTCAATGATGGGAGCCTACGTATAAATTGTTTTTAATAAATAAATAAATTCAGGTTCATTCTTTGGTCCAATAGAGGGAGTCAAATATTTTGGCTTTTAGCTAGATCAGTGTTTTCAAAAGATTTTGCCAGATTCATCCAGATGGTTCT